>NW_021319733.1:565578-705126 GCF_001605985.2 Dendrobium catenatum | reverse complement strand
TATGCTTAATTAGGAAGGAAAGTGAGGATGAGATTGAATTAATTATATCCTTAATTTATGGGACCTAATTAATTAAAGAGAGGAGGGGGAAGGTGCCGGCCAAGGAGAGAAGAGAGAGAGAGGGGTTAGGCATTAAGGAGGTGGGCCCAAGCAATTAAGGGGATTGAATACTTAAATCTGAAATTAATTTTAGATTTAAGTTAATATGGGGGTTTTCCTAAATTAAGGAGGATAGTTTAAAAAGAGTTTTGAAATTCAAATATTTTGAATTTGAATTTAGTTATCGTCATAAATTAGTGGGGATAAATTAAGAAAGCATTTATGGTGGATTCAAATTCAAAAGTTTGGAGGAAATAATGTGGTCGGCGGCTATTGTGGGGGAGAAGGATGTGGCCGGCGGCTTTAGGTGGTGGAGCAAGGGGTCGGCTGGTGGAGGTTTCACGCCAGCGGCCAAGGGCTTGGGTTAGGTAACTTAGATCCACGAATTGAGCACTTTCTTAATATGGATTATGTCAATTTAGGAAAAAATTCAGATTTTTAGTTGGAGTTCCCTCCTAATCTTCATGCTCCACATTTGGAAAGAGGGGAAGGCCGGCGGTTAGGGTTTGGGGTTTGGGTGGTGTTTGGCTAAGGAGGAAGGGGTGCAGGTTAAGTGGAAGGGATCTTGTTGAGGTTGACTGGCAGCTTGGGGACTTGAAGTGGCTGCGGGCGGGTGTTTGGGGAAGAAGAGGTGGCTGGATGTAGGGGAAAGGAAGAGACGATAAGAAAATACTACGAGTACTAACCGCGAGTCCCGGAATCCACCGGCAGCTGACGGGTGATGCGTGACCCTCTCCTAGGGTTTCTCCTCTCAAGAATTCAGAAAGAGATCAAGAACAAGAAAGCTAAAATTTTCATTCATATTCATCATTAACTCAAAATGCAAGAGAACTAGCCTATAAATAGGTATAATGAAACGAAAAGAAACAATGACTAAAATGCCCTTTGGGCTACGACACAACATGACCACCCCTAGGGGTAAAATGAAAAAAAAAAATAGAAATAAAAAATAAACTAGTTCATAAAAAAAAACTCCAGATGGTAGCCGCTGATCTCTGATGTTCTCATCAGATCCTATAACAAATACCCATAAGACACCATCATAATGCTCTTCAAGAAGAGATCCATCATTCTCCATGTAGGCCACTTAGAAATGATGTTGCAGATCATATCATGATTATTATTAGCATAAGGCTGATGATCAAAAGGATCGTTGTAAAGGGTTCAAAGTTGATTGTTCATTGTTTGATGGTAAACATTACTTAGTGCATGTATTGATTGACTCTTAGAGGACTATTCCACTTTGTTGAATATCTCTAAAAATTAGACAGCACTATTTTGCCAATTTCAAGTTAATTGGAATTGTCAAACATTTATGGAAAAATATTAATAATGAAGAAATAATAATTGGACAACACGCCGTTCATAATTGACCAGAAATAGAATATAGACTAAAAAAAAATATTTCTTCTCATGCCACAAGCGGTAATTGCTTACTCAAATTAGCACCATTTTAAGGCTCACTCACCGTGACTAACTACTTGAAAAATCTTGTAGAGCTTTCTTTAAACTATGTTGTTAGAGAAGGTGATTAGGTGAAAAAAACTAAATACATAAATGAATTGCATTTTAATAAGATTTATGTAGAATTTTATTAATCTGTGCATCAGACGATGCCCTTCACTTATTCATAAAATAAAAAAAATATATGAAAGAAAAGCAAGCATGTATTTTTCTCTTTTTGGATTGCTTTTTACATCTGATACTTCTACATTTGTATAGTTTAGTCATCCTGTTCGACAAACCCAATCTTTTTTTAAACTTGTCACCATTGATTCTAAGGACAAGACCACTTGCTATAAATTCCAATGGTCTTAGATGCCTTCAATGCAATCAAACAAGCCACCTCAGATTTTAATTCCTGCATCATGCTATGGCAATTGAAATTGTTGGGCTTGAGGATGATATGGGTGATGGTCTATATGAGGATATGAAAGATAATGTTTCATGCTTCGGAGATGAACAATTTGACGATCTTAAATTTATTGTTCATTTAGTTGTTGAATGATGAATGATGATTAGCTCTAACAGCTATAAAGATTAGATGAGAACTTATATCTTCCATCCCCACACCTTTTGCAATTAAAATATATGCAACTTAGTTGAAGACGTGAAAGTACTACGAAAGTAACATTTAAAACCACATTAATAGATATACTATTAAGGTTGAGTTGTATATGAATTCTTTTAATGTTGCTTGGGTTAAAAGGACATCCTTGCTTGACATTAAAAGAAGTCTTATATATATATATATTCAATTGGGTATTTATTTTGATATGATATGATCTATGAAACATATACACTTTAAAAGTCTTTCCTGTGGAAAACACTACTGACATGGGCATGCCTCCAAAAAGTTTCGATGCATATTTGAAATTCTAAAAATTATGTGAGTTGAGCTTTTTTTTCCCAACATTTGAGTCTTGTATAACTCGAATGCAATCCAACAAGATAGGTACATCCGCGGATACGAATGGGGCATGCTTAATTTATTTTTGGTCAAGTTCAAATTTGGTTCAAGATGGCATCTTTTTAGTCTTCAAAATAATATTAAAAAGTTTAGTAAATCAAGAAATTCTTTCCTCTCTTAAATATTTCTACACATCTATTGGAATATCACTAGGTCAAACAGCTTTTCCAGCATCTCTAACTTCAATTTTATTACTACGACGACAAAAACAAAAATATCTATTTTCATTTAAGATACTAAGGACACTAAAATCAATCATATTGTCACATTCTTCATTAAAAAAATTATTGAAATATCTCATCCATCTATATAGAATATCCTCTTCTAATAAAAATAGTTTTTGATTTGCATTCTTAATGCACTTCACTTGAACTAGATCCTTACTTTTCTTATCTCTTTACTTGGCTAACATATACACACATCTTTTGCCCTTCTTAGTACCCGATTTTTTATATAAATCAATAAAAGCTAAATTTTTAGCAGCACATATTGCTTTCTTAAACTCCTTACGAGCCTTTCTATATCTTTTCCAATTTTTTGAGCTTTTACATCTAAATCAAATTTTTTTGCAAAACTTCATATTTTTTATCTTTTCTTGTCATTTTGATTTTACCATCAACTATTTTAAAATTTTATAATAATTTAGAAACCTATGGTAACCCTACAAGTTTAAAAACTTCATTTCAACTCCAGAAGATTTAGCACTAGTATTTTTTTTAAAAGCTCAAACTATTCAAACCCTTGAAATATCTGTTTGATTTAAATGCCTTTAAAAAATCCCAACTAACAATTTCTAAATTTCTCTATCTGCTACTGCTGTTGCTTGACCTCAATAAGGGTCAAAGTTTCGAATCAATTAAAAAGATTTAAATGTGTTTCAGAGTCATAGGATGAGGAAGGAAGTGATTGGCTCTATCTGCTATTGCTGTTATTGGAGCAGAGGACCATTTACAGTATAATTTTCAAATATCGATATTGGTGGTTGATATGCTTATCCATTGGATAAACATTTAGCAGTAAGTCTTTTGTGTATTTCATTTGTATGTTGAAGGTTAAGGTACATTCCATACGGAAGCATCTTTTTACATTCGAAAGATTGCAAGGATGTTTTTATAATATCGACTACATACACTTCTTGTAGTTTAGTATTTTCCATTAAGTATTACTTTTGGACGACTTGCACATATTTGGGAATAAGAACTGAATTTGCTCAAAAACAATCATTTAACTTCAAGTTCTCCAACTAACATTCCTTCCACTTCACAATCTTATAGGTTGACGCTCATGTGAAAGCTCTCAGAACTCTATGCAAGCAAAAGGCTGTATCTCCAGAAGAGGGAGATGAACTTATTGGAAAATGGGTGCATCAGTTGCTGTACGGGGCTCAGAAAATTCTTGAAAGCTGCATGTCTACACTCTCAGAAACTGTCAAGACTGATGGCTTTTTAACTCCGCCAAGTGGTCAGATGAAAGGGAAAGATGAGGTAGCTTCATCAAAGTCCTTCTCACAAGCCATAACTGCAGCTTTCACTATTGGGTCTTTGGTTTTGATTTACCCCTCGGCTGATCTGCATGGTATTGTCCCTCTGTTACATACAATGATAACATCAGGGAAGCCTGGATCAGAGAAAACAAAACTAGCAAGTCTTACTATATCTGTGAAAGAAATGGAACCGTCTCTGTATGTTCATTCATGGGTGACCATGGGAAAAATTTGCCTTGTTGATGATAAACTAGCAACGCGTTACATGCCACTATTCGTACAGGTCTGTTGGTTTTTGCAACTGTGAAAAATAATGGCCTGGTTTCTCGTTACTCAGTTTACTGAGGTTTTTTATTGGTCTCGTAGGAACTTGAGAACAGTGATTGTGCAGCTCTTCGCAACAATATTTTGGTTATGATGGTTGACTTTTGTGTTCGGTACACAGCTTTAGTTGATTGGTATGTCACGCACAATTGCAATTCGCATGATTCTTTCACTGCATCTACATTTTCCTGCTTTTTGCATAAACTCCTTAATCTTTGGCAGTTCCTAGAAGTTGAATTTATAGTTGAAGTAGGATATAGCTGAAGCAGAGATTAGCATGACAAATCCTCCCCTATTACAGGTTGACAATTTTTTGCTGCTTTCTCATGTTGATATTGTGGCTTTTGCTAGATGAAGTCTGATAACTAAAGTCTTATGGTAATTGCTAATTACGAAATTTTTTACCTAACTTCTCCTATTCATTTTACACAGATTATTAACATTTAATTCATTAGGAAACGACTGATAAAAGTGCTTATATACTTCTATGAGGAGGTCCCATGCATATTATAAAAGACTAATGGATTCTCCTTGGATTCTGTGGTTATTTTCTGGAAGCCAGTTGTTGTTGTATGGGTTGGTCTGATCTTTTGTGAATCACTGGATCTTTATCAATTTTTGTTAAATAGTTTCATGTACCTATCTACTTCTCCTGCATCAAGTCATGCTTTGATTTTCCCTTTGAAAACATCTGTCAACATGGATTCAGATACAGAACTCATTATTGAAATTATTTCTTCTTATAGTTTAGAGTAAGGGTTTCCTTTTGTAACTTGCTAATTTGTATGTTGCTGGAGATGAAATCCCTGTCAATTGCTGGTATGGACTTTAGCTTGTGTAGGCAGCGGTGGAACTAGGAAGAGCTTAGGGTGGGAAATTGTCCACTCTGATTTTTTTTGCCCAATGCGATTGCCCAAATTTCAAGAAAAAATATCTTTTTGCTTTAGTCATGGATGTTCTCACTAGACATTTGTAAGAGGATGTACCTTGGTGCATGCTTTTTGCTGATGATATTCTTCTTGTTGATAAGACTAGAGAGGGAGTTGAAAGTATACTTGAATTATGGAGGTCAACATTAAAGACTAAAGGTTTTCTCTTGAGTAATAGACCTAGTGATGGGATTGTGACTTTGGACGATCAAGTCATTAATATGATAGAAATGTACCCCTCAAACTTAAGGGAAAATTCTATAAGATGGTAGTGAGGCCTGCAATGCTTTATGGTGCTGAATGTTGGCCATTAAAAGAGAAGCATAATACTAAGTTAAGTGTGACAGAGATGAGGATGCTCAGGTGGATGAGTGGCTTTACCCTTAGAGATAGGATACGAAATGAGCATATACGTGAAAAGGTTGGAGTAGCTCCAGTAGAAGATAAGATTAGAGAGAGTCGCCTTAGATGGTGTGGTCACATAAAACGATGGCCTTCCAATGACCCGGTTAGGAGAGTAGAGGTATTAGATTTGACTTATGTTAAGAAAGGTAGAGGCAGACCTAAAAAGACTTGGTTAGAAAATATTAGGAATGACTTTTCTTTATTAGATTTAAATTAGAATTTGACCTTTAATAGGACACAATGGAGAAAAAGGATTCATGTAGCCGACCCCACGTAGTGGGATAAAGGCTTGTTGTTGTTGTTGTATACATAAAATTTTGTATATCACAATTTTATTTTGCCCACCTTCAAATGAGAGGTTAGTTACGCCTACACCGTAGTCGGGTGACTAAGGTAGAGGGAACAGCCGTCAGGTGACGGTGGTTTGTGGTCGGAAGGATCATAATCGGGTGATAAAGGTCAGAGGGTTCCGTAGTTGACAGACGATTGAGGTCGGAGGGCCACGGTAGTCGGAGGGGCCACAGTCGACAGTCGATGGTGGTCGAGGGGACCGTAGTTAGCGGGCGATTACGGTAGGAGGGATCGTAGTCAGTGAGCAATGGAGGTTGAAGGGATCGTAATCGGCGGACGATAAAGGTTAGAGGGATCATAGTAGGCGGACGGTAGAGGTTGGAGGCTAGAGGGATCATAGATGGTGAGCGATAGGGGTTGGAGGGACCATCATAGGCTTGTGATGGAGGTCGGAGGGACTATAGTCGATGGGTGACGGTGGCCGGAGGGATTGTAGTCGGTGGAAAACGGAGGTTGGAGGGATCATAGTTGGCGGACGCAGAGGTCAGAGGGATCGTAGTTGGCAACGACAGAGTTTGCAGGCTAGAGGGATCATAGTTGGTGGGTGATGGAGGTCGAAGGGACCATAGTTGGAGAACGATGGTGGTCCAAGGGACCGTAGTTTGAGGGTGACAGTGGTTCCAGGGGTTCGTAGTCTGTGGGTGTCGGTGTTTGGAGGGACCACAGTGGCGAGCGACGAAGGTTTGCGGGCAACAATGGTTAGAAGGATCATACTTGGCGGACGATAGAAGTTTGAGGGATCGTAGTCGGCTTGCAATTGTGGTCAGAGAGATCATAGTCTCTGGGCAATGGTCGTTAGCGGGCGACAGTGGTCGAAGGGAATGTCAGCGACTGGTGACGGAGGTCGGAGGGACCATAGTAGGCGTGCGATGGTGGTTGGAGGGATTGTAGTCTGTTGGTGATGGTGGTCGGAGGTACCATAGTCAACGGGCGATGGTGGTCAGAGGGTTGTAGTATGCGAACAACGGTGGTTCGAGGGACCGTATTCAGCGGGTGATGGTGGTTGGAGGGACTATAGTTGACGGGCGATGGTGGTCGGAGGGATCGTAGTTGACAGGTGACGAAGGTTGGAGGGACTGTAGTTGGTAGGCAACGGTGGCCAGAGGGACAGTAGTTGGCGGGCGACAGTGATTGTAGGGATCGTAGTCAGTAGCAACGGAGGTCAGACGAAGGCCCATCTATGGTTGCTGGATGGAGGTCTGATGGTGATGGTCGGGCACAGGTCTAGTAGCAGCCTAGTGGTGAGGGTTCGCCTGCGGTTGTATTGAGGTGGAGCTTTGGGATGCTTCAAGATTCAGAGTTCTCTTAAGTGTCTAGCCTAGAGTTTAAGCCTCCAAATGTCCAAGCCCCCTCTCATGTGAGAAGAGGGTTTTATTTATAGATTTTGAAAAAGTGGCATGCTCCATAAATATGGAGAAGATCCATGGTAAATTCAGAGTGCTCCATCTGATGGCTCATATTTATTCCCTAGATCATGGAGTTTTTGTTCAACATTTAAGTTCCTTACTCATATCAGAATTAAAAGATCTTGGGCTCATTGGATTCGTCTTATTGAGCCTCTTAATTCAACTATAAGCATGCCATATTTGGATATCATTTGGTAATCTAATTACTATTTTGGAGCTTCTAAATATGCTTTAAGCCCTTGATTTGAACTCGTTTGGGTTCAGATTAGACTAATTTTGGTGTCGTTAGATTCTTCTCATTGAGACGTTCAATTTAACTATAAGTTTGCTGAAATTGGAGTTCTGATGATCTGATATTTAATTTTGAAAGTTGCCAACTAGAATACGCCTCAAGATTTGTGCTCGATTAAAGCGATTTTTGGTGACTTATGAATACTAATAATAATAACTAAAACAAAAATTATATTTCTTTTAAAAGATTTTTTTAAAATGGATGATGGGATGGCCAAATGCTTTCCCACTTTTCTAATGCCAATGGCATGTTGTTATGATACAAGCCTTAATCAATGTTTAAAATTGCGTAATCGGATATTTAGGCGTTTTTCGTTTGTGAGGCGAGGCGTAAGCCTCAAAATTAAAAAATTTTGTAAACATAAAATGATAAATTTTGTATGTACTAATGAGTAAATAATATATAAAACATAAAAATACACAAGATAAATAGCAATGACATATCACGTAAGAACTCATAAGTCATCAGCACTATCTTTAGTCATCACTAAGGGGGTCTTCATTTGAATCATCATTATGATGAATTGCTCTCCTCTTCCTCCTCTCCTATAGAGTGCAATGTCTCCCAATTAGCTCCATTCTCATTATCAGTTATCTTCCTCTTTCCTAAATATTTTTAAATAATATCATAATGAATAATAGTGTAATACATTAATAAAAGTCTAAGAAAAGAAAACTATATTATTTATATACCTTTTTTATTTGTTTTTGAGTTGTGGTGGATGTAGATGCTTTAAAACCATCAAAGAAATTAACATTTAAATCTTCATCTTGTAATTCAGACGACATCACTTCAACTTCATCATCTACAAATCACTCATCATCAGATGTCACATCCTCGCAAAGCAAATGATCTTCATCATCCATTAATCATTTTTTCTTCAAATTCTTATCTCTGAGTCTCCTATTGTACATAATGTACAACAGTGAGTTCATCCTCAATGTCGACAAACAATTTCTCCTCTTTGTATGTACTTGGTTGTAAGCACTCCAATTCCTTTCACAATTATATGAAGAGCATGTCAAGCCCTAAACTTTCATAGCTAAACACTACAATTCTAGAGTCCCATCATCAAATTGAATCCACCTCTCAACTAATATTTATATAAGAGAGTTTAATTAGTGCGAAAAAATAACTTTTAAATAAATGTTTAAACATTAAATAAAAGTCTTCTTTGTTCCTTCTTTAATTGGCAATTGTATTCTTTGCTTGCTGTAATCCAAAAAAACCTTCTTTGTTCTTAAAAGTTACCAATTGCATGTTAACATTTGATCTTTCGGTTACATCACTTATTGGCTGATCCATGCAATGATACAATCTCAACTTTATTTTAGGGTTTGTAGACTTGTTCTCTGCATATTGATACTGAGGGTTTAGGTAGTAGCCAGCGGCATGCAAGTGTCATTGAAGCTGTAGTTCCCACCTATCATCAATAATATTCCAAATTTCCCTAAAGCTTCCCTCACTGCCTCCTAAGTTGGAGGCAATCATCTCTTTGGCTTCATCCATAGCATTGTAGATGAAACCCATTGCAGGCTTCTTCTCAGCATCCACCATCCTTAAAACATGAACTAAAGGTCTAGTGGTTGTAATGGCATATAAGACACTTTGCCAAAATCTGTCATTTAAAACAATATTTCTAATCTCTTTTCCCTCAGCCTTCTTCGCCCAAGCACAACTCAACCACTGTGTAGATGTGAACATAGCCTCTAAAGGTTGTCTGGCATCCAGCATGCTCTCTAAGGTCAAGTATGCGGTGGCAAATCTTGTTGCGGCTGGCCTTAGAATTTCTTTCTTCGAAAACTTTCTCATTGTCATTTAAAATAATCTTTCTAATCTCTTTTCCTTCAGCCTTATTCACCCAAGCACAACTCAACCACTGTGTAGATGTGAACATAGCATCTAAAGGTTGTTTAGCATCTAATATGCTCTCTAAGGTCAAGTAAGCGGTGTCAAATCTTGTTGCTGCTGGCCTTAGAATTTTTTTTTTAAATTTCCTCATAAAAGCTAGAAACCAAGAGTGGTTGTAAATAAACTTGGTTATTTTTTTGCTTTAGTAAGTGCATTTTTATGTTGAGGTAGCTCTCCAAGCTTCTCAAGAATCAGATCTATGCAATGTGCAGCACATGGAGTCCAGTACAGATGTTTCCTCCTATTCATAAGTTTTTTACCTGCAGCCTTGTAAGCACTTGCATTATCTGTCGCAATTTGTACAACCAAATATTCTCCAATCTCATCAACAATACTATCTAATAATCCAAATATAAACTCAACATCTTTGACCTGGTCAGATGCTTCAATTGATCTTAAAAATATAGTATCATACGCATATCATACGCATACTATACGCATAATATACGTAAAATAAAAAAAAATTATGCGTTCATAACAGTTGCAGTTTTTACTTTTGATTGAACTTCAAGCATTCATACATAAAATTTTTCTTCTCAGAACTCAGACTCAGAATACCTTTGTAATTTATTTCGGCTGGTAATGGTTCATTTGAATTTGGGTATGGAATTAGTTGCAATTCGGTTGAGATTAACTCATTTTGGGGGATTGGCTCATTTCTGGATGGAATTTGTATGTTTTGGGATTGGATTGGTTTATTGAGGGGAGGGATATCTGATTTCTGTTTCTTATTGGAAGATGAAGAGTAGTTAAGTGAGCTAACAGATCATTTCTGAGAAAATAATTTACTCTGATCAATGTAATTATTGACCTTAACTTTAATAACTTTTACTCTTTGAGCTAGATTTTCAAATTTTTTGCTCAACCTACCTTCAAATTCAAGAAAGAGTTTTGTGCAGGTTTCTTGGCAAGATTTGATTTTTTTTTCTTGGAGAGAATCCAGTGCTTCAGCAGAAAAACTAAAGTGTGGTTGCTGAGGAGATTGGTGGAGGTCTTGCTGAGGAGGTGGGGTATGATGGGGAGATTTAGGAGGGGGTTGATGGGTGGATATTTCATGAGGGGATGGAGGGTTGTCTGATGGATATTTCTTGATGTTAACCAGATCAATTTCAGCCTGGGAAACTCCTTGAAGGACAAAAAATTTGCAAAAAAAAATTTGTATGTCAGCAAAATCTTATTATTTATAGATGTATTAATTGAAATTTGATATAAGATGTACTTGACTTTTCCTTAGATTAACAAATAAATTAGTGACCACCTCTGTAGTATATGCAATATCATCGGCCCATCGAAGAAAACGGGGCCTTTTGTTATCATACATAGGAGCATGAATAGAATTATGCTCCAGGAACCAAATATACATAAGATGAAAGAAAGTTTTAGCAAATGAATTATAAAAATTAGATAAAATTTCGAATGAATTTAGTAGTTAGCACTCATAATTAGCAGAGGTACAAAATCGTTGATGTAACATGCTGGCTTTTTATTTGAAATCTTGGAGGAGGCTTTATTAAACTCTCATACTAAAAATTCCCTAATCGACTCCGTCCAGTTTATTGACAAAAAATCATCTACATTATTTGCTATTCTTTGAAGCAACCGAGGGGTTTTAAAATTTTTAAGTTGAAAAAATAAATTTGAACATAAATATATAATAAACGTTCTTAACATAGTCTCGGGTGAGATTTGCTTGTTCAACTTCAGCATGTTCGTCTTAATTTTCAATGATGTAACTGATGTATGTGCTAAGAAAAGCTATGATATTTCTCCTTTATTTGATAGACTAGTAAGAATGACCACTTCATCAGTAGTGAAAGGAATTGACTGACCTTTTAGAATAAAACATTGTTTTGAAATATTCCACCTTTAGATCAGCTCATAAATAAGTGAGACATTTTTCTCAAATTCAAGAAATTGCAAAAATTGTATGATCTTTAAACGGTTCAATCTGTCCATGACTTCAGGAGAAATTTGCCGAGCAAAATTATCACAGATTGTTCAAAATGTCGAAACATAGCAGCGATGGATAATAGGACGAACATATATCTGAAAAATCAAGGTTAAAAACATATAAAATAAGTATAAAAAGATAGTCATAAGAATCACACAAAATACACACAAGTACGCACAGTATACACACATCATATGCATAGAGTACGCACAACATACGCACAAGTACGCACATCATACGCATACAGTACTCAGTGCTTATGCACAGCATACGCACAACATTGACATAAACTACTATATTTTAAAAGTTTGTTAGGGTTTAATTTTAATTGTTAAAATTTAGCTAGGGTTTAGGTTTTGAATTTCAACATAAACCCTAAATACAGAGAAAATACGATAGCATCAAACATTTAAAAAGTTTTGAGAATGAACGCATACGCATAACGTAAGCATAAAATACGAAGAACTTCAAAACCCTAAACACATATGCATAGCATAAGCATAAAATACGCAGAACTTGAAAAGAAAACATGTCAGCAAATTACCTTTCTCTTTGGGGAAAAATTATTAGGCGCGGAGTGCGCACCGTCCGCACAAGCACTGGGTACCTAGCGGTTCTCAGCGGTACTAAGTGCGGGTACCCTTAGGTAATCAATGCTTATGCGGATGGTTCTCCCCGTTTGCACTCTGCACCTAATAATCTCTCCTCTTTGGGGGTGACAATATCTGAGAAGGAACTGAGTGAATGCTTGAAATTGCTCCAGAGCAAATGCTTGAAATGTATGCCGGAAGTTGAAAACCGAAAAGCCGCGTAAACTGTGAAATTTTTACGCCATTTTACCTTTACCAGGGTTTAAATGTTGAAGCCACGTCGATATTTCTCCAGGCAATCCACGTCGGCAATTGGGGGGTGGGGTCTGAACTGATCAAAAATATATTAGGTTAGTTTTTTTTAAAAAAAATTTTTAGAGGCGACACCTAGGGGTGTCAATTTCGGGTCATGGTTTGGGTTCGGGTCGAACACGGAACTGACTTGGGTTCAAACGGGTCGACCCTAACTCGACCTGGGTAGGTAAAAATAAATTAGGTTAAATTTTAAAAAGGCGACGCCTTAAATATATGAGGCGAGGCGCGCCTTATGGCGCGCCTCAGTAAACTTGAGGCGTAAGCCTCATAAACTAAACTTAATGCGTAGGCTTTGAGGCTTAATTGGTCGAAAATGCACTGAGGCGCGCCTTTTATTGCGCAATTTTAAACGTTGGCCGCGCGGGCAGGGTTCGAATTGGGGAACCCGAACCCGACTCGTTTTGGAAACAGGTCGGGTCTAACCCGAAAATTCTGGGTCGGGTTCTTGTCGGGTTTTCGTGTCGTGTCAAATATTAACACCCCTAGAAACACCTCAAAACTGTGAGGCTAGGCGCACCTCAATAAACTTGAGGCATACGACTCAAAACCTGAACTTATTGCGTGGGCTTTGAGGCTTAAAGGGGCCATATTGTGATGTGGCTCGCCTTTTATTTCGCAATTTTAAACCATGGCCTTAATATGAAATGATAGTGTATTATTGTTTTTTTTTAATTAAAATTCATCTCTTAAGTCCCATCATCTTCTTCATTAGGCACTCTTTAATATGCAACACCATCCTAAACTAGCCTACCAGTCATTTTTCCCTTAGGCTACGTCTCTCTCTTTCTTACTCATGTTTCGCTTCCTCAATTGCAAATGCTTAAGATTACCAGCATAAACTAAAGTGATTTTGAGCCTCTCGCAAGTGGCTTGTGGCCCATTCATGTTATTTTGATGTTTTTGGGAACTATTTTTTATAGATTTTAGATGATTTTGTGCACAATACATCCTGCATAAATACACTCATATATCATTGTTAGTGTTGCAGTATGACTTATTTTGTATACCTTTTCACAAGGGTGACATTGAAGCGTTGGCGAAATTCACATAAAATTTTGGACAAAAAAGTGAAAAGAGTGCTAGATAGAAAAAACGAAGTGCCTTCACACTAAACGCAAGTTTGCTCAAGAAATAAAAATTACATAATAGACACGCAGAAACACACTCTATAAGTTAAAGAAACTTAATGCTAACAAGGGTGTGAGGACAAGCAAAAAAAAAAGGGTGTGAGGACAAGCAAATTTGTGAAAAAAAGAATAAACAATGCATCATAAAATGTGCAAAATGGTACGTGTGAAAAGTGAGCATAGTGGTGCATTGATGTACATCCAAAGTGGCACAACACACCAAAAAATCATGTATATATTGCAATAGAAAACGTGCAACAGACATGTATGCGTCTCAATGAATGCCTCATCATCAATTAGATGATCATTTTGAATTAAAAATAATTCCAAAATAATAATGAAAGCTTTTATGCAAAATAGATTGTGTTGTAAAATTTTCCACACATTCTTTTTTATGCAAACACAAAAAATTCACTTACCTTGAAAAACATACAAATTGATTTTCAGTTTATATATTTCTATGTTTTGATCCCAAACAACGTTATATTGTTGCACATAGAAATCAACTCAAAAGTTCAGAATGGCACAATTGTTGTTTTTAAGCACAAAGGAAAAAAAGAAGCTAAAAACAAGACTATCAAAAGAAATAGAAACAAACCCTAGAAAAAGAAAAGAAAAATCTGTATGAAAAAAAGGCCAATGTGGGAAAAAAATTAAAGAAAATGTAAAATAATTAAGGACATTTTAAAAAAAAATTCAAAACCATATTTTGCACCTTAGGCCTTCTTAGTTTGTATTAAAATGTGTAGTTCCTTATTTCCACCCAATATAAATCATGTAAATAGCTAAAATTCTAGAAAATATAAAGTATCAGATATGGTTCCTTATTTCCATCCAATGTGTAGTTCCTTTTTGAAATGTGTAGTTCCTCACTTTGCTAAGGTCGGCTTAAAATTGATCCCTTTAGTGAGCTTTTGCCCCAAGTCTATGTGGTCCTCTTGGATGCAAAACCCATGATTCCCATCAAAGATTTTCTAGTCAGGTTTTAACTACCTATTTTGATCAAGTAGAATAGAGTCTATGACAACCCAATATAACAAAATTATAGAATTTTTATGAGGTTTGTCATCATTTTCCTATTACTTGATTCGAAATAACTGTGTTATATTATTTTCCCATTTCAATTTGTTGTTACTAAAAGCAAAACATCCTAGAGTTTAGAGGGGAGCCTTATTAGAAGGTTCTCTCTTATAATAAAAATGAATAATTAATCATAGGGGCATGAGATTGAGAAATCCCAACTAGAGAGAAAAAATCTCCTTGCAATTTTTTGTCTAATATTTAATCTGTTTTTTAAAAATCAACCCATAATCACTAAAAATATCAACACACCGAAGTTAGAAATTTTGGAGTCCAGATTGTGTTTTAAGAAAATTTGTGAATCAAGTTTCTGCAAAACTCATTCAATGGGCTAGCCAAACTTTTCTAATCCTATCTCAAACAAAACCTTGTTCTTTATCAAACATATTAAATTAAATGTTATAGCATCATCATCATCATCATTATAATCATCATCATCTTCATTTGCCTAATCCCAGTTATTTGGGATCAACTTTATGAATTCTCAAATTTTATTCGTTTTTGTTGGGTGTTACTTGAGGCACTAAACCTATTTTTTGCAAATCATTTTAAATAACTTTTATCATTATGGGTTTAAGTCTCCCGTTTTATTAACTCAACTAATATGTGCATTTTCTATACTTTATTGTACAATCCAAACACCTAAATTTATTAGTAAACTTTATTATATTTAATCTATAAATTAAATTTTAATATCATTTTCATCATTAATCTGTGTTACTATTTATGTTTATCTTTACAGATTATTCTTTATTTATTAATGAGAGTTTTGCATGTGATACTAACTTTTGTTTCCCAAATATTTGCTCAAGATTCTAGCCAATTATGTGTTTGGTTCTCCCATTTATTCATGTCACTTTTATATTGGTTTGATCTACTTGCTTTTTGTGATATTTCTTTTGCTCTCCTTTATACAAGTTTAAATAGCAAGCAAATTTTCTGTTAGTGTTCTCAATTTATAACACTACAACAGTCTTTCTAATAATTTATCCACCCCATTTCACATTAGTCCTTTTATCCTTTGCATTTTGGTCAAACATTTAATATTGATTTATTTGTTATTCAACGATTGGATCCATACTCCAAGCTCGTTTTTGGCAATTTTTAAAATTTTCCTCCTAGGCTCTCTTATATTCTTTTATCATATACTACACTAAAGATACCTAACCATTTAGCCATTTCGTATTAATTATACAAGATTTATCATACTCTTAGACTTTGTTTGGGACGGCTTCTGTCACGACCCGGCCCGATTAGCTCGCAAGTGCGAGGCGGGAACGAAGGTCGGACATGAACAATTAATAAAAACCTTTACATTACTCAATTAACATATCTCCAAATATGAACCAAACATAATGAAAGAGCCACTAATGAGTCTCCAAATAAAAACTTTCATTTCTTCCATTTAAACACATCAACATAAAGATTTAACATAAAGTCTACAAAAAGTGAATGATGTCCAAAAAGTCAATTCCTTACATATCTTCTCTAAACCTTCTATTCAAAACATCAAAAATAGCATAACAAAACCTGTCGTCCGTCGTCTCCTTATGACAGCACGTGAGGGGAGGTCTATCCGCCATCTATCTTCTACCCGATCCTCCTAAAAAGTGTCCCACAACATGGGTGAGTCACAACTCAATAGGTGCAAATGCAATTCAATTAAATTTAGAGTTAAGAGAAGAAAACTATAACATGCTTTGGTATTTTAACAAAAGAATCATCAACATATAACAACTTTTGTTCAAGGAGATGCATGCTTTTACCTCAACCTTCAAGTTCTTATTCCTTTCATAATATTTCCATTCTTCCTTTTAAAACATTATGCCTCAAATGATAGTCTCAAATGCATATAACATGAATATGAAATATTCATAATAGCTTAATATGTAAATATAACACCTGTCTCGGAAGTATCACTTGTATTGATCAGGTACATAAAATTGGCCATTCCTTTACCATTGGTTCATAAGAACCATCATTTATGATGGCTCATAAGAGCCTCCTTTACCATTTGATACTTTCGCGACAACATGCACATACATTTAATACTTACATATTCATAAGAGATGCTTTAGTAAACTATTCAAATGTATGCTTTCATAATGATATACATGTTTGCTATGCTCATGTGCTCATTTGCATGTAAATGAATGATAAGTGTAGTACATATAAAGAAAAGAGCATGAGAATCATTCATGAGTTATAAAATTGCATAAAAGAAACCTTTACATTTGCTCAAGTGTCCATGAACTTATACAAGGGAACATGAGTCATAAGAATATCATAATGAGCATAAAAGAAATTGTCATTTATATGTATTTACATGAAAGAAGAGTTTTCTAAATTTAGAAGAATGTCCATTCCACCTACCTCAACTCGTTCACCTCTTTCGTTTGTCCGGTCAAATCATTTCCTTCCACACGGTTAATATCTAGAAGAGCCATACACAAAAAACATAAGTAACAAAAATTATAAAAACTTGCATTACATGAAAAAGCCCTACAATAGTCTCTAAAATCCTTCCAAAAGCCCATTAGAACCATGAGGATAAAAATTTCCTTAATTAGGGAAATCCTAAATTTCAAAACTCAAAAACTTGCATCAACCTTACAATGTTTTCCCATAAAAACTTTCCTATGTCGTTAGAAACATCTTTTGTGAAGGCATTTCCAAAGAAGAATAATTTTAAGCTATGATGCACCGACACTTCTCCTCAAAGAGGCGTGCAGTGTCCGACACGACACTCGCACGACACTCCTCCGACACGTGTCGGACACGCCGAAAACATGTCCAATTAATAAATATTAAAAACAAATTGGACACGCGTTATCTTAAATTTTTATGATTTTTTTTTAAATATAATTTATTGTATTTGGCGGGATTTAAAATAAATTGCTTATTTCCTATCCACAACACCAAATCAACGGATGCACTTAATACTCAAATTTTCTCATTTTCATTTCTTTTTGGCAGTGAAGGTATTTTCATCTCCCCTCTCGGTGACTGATAAACGGCAATACGACATCGACGCTTGACTCTTGACATCCTAATACTAATCATTTAAAGCACAAATTCTAATTAAATGACTTATTATTTTCAAATTATTTTTAAAATTATACTTATTTAATTTTTATATACTATTTTTCAAATATAAAAACTATAATAACGTGTCAAACCCGTGTCCGTGTCCTATATTTTCAATAACTGATGTGTCCCGTGTCCGTGTCGTGTCGTATCCGTGTCGCCGTGTCCATGTCTGAGCATCATAGATTTTAAGTAAAACCCTAATTTCCAAAATTCACATTTTTCATAAAAACAACTCACATTAGGGTTTAAAAACATCCCTTAACTCTTTCCTAAACTTTTCTCAAAGGAATCTTAAAGAAAAATCAAGCTTTTCTAAAACCCTAATTTCATTCCTTTAGAGAAAACTCAAGGAAAGAAGGAGAAAACTCAAGCAAACATTTTACCTTAGCCTTCCCTTGGATTTCCCTACGATTCCCTCCATGAACGGCCGTCGGAAACCGCTCCTAGACTTGCCGGAATCGCCTCCTACCTGCGCCCCCTTCTCCCTCTTGTGTTCGGTTCGGCCGAAATGAAGGAAATGGGGATCGAACCATTCAGTCCCCTATTTAGAATGGAAAAGCTCTCCTAAATGCATGATTGCTTATGTGCCCTCACTTAAACATCTCAAGCTTAAATAAACACTAGGGGTAAATAGGTATTATGAGATTTCCCTAAATTTTAATTTCAAATCTAGGCGAAATTAGCTATAAGTTTTATATATCAATTTTCTTAGAATTTTGCGTAGAATTTTGTAAAAATATTCCCGTCGAAAACCGACAACCTTAAATTTTTCACTTAAAACTCATCGCGGTGCTTTGAAAAACGTGCGATGTCTAAAACAGTATTTTGCGGGTTTTACAGCTTCTTATTGCTTCTTAAAGTAACTTTTTAGTATAAAATTTTTAATTTTTATACTAGAAAGCTACTTTAAGAAGCAAAAAGAAAGCCGTCCCAAACGGAGGCTTAATCTCTATTTTTCTATTTAATTGTGCCAAAACATTTTTATCATTAACATGATATAGTTTGTTCTCGGATATTATTGGTTGATTTGTATGAACCTAAATTCATTGAAATTGTTGACCATGTATGTGCTACTAAACTTAAACCCCTTATCTTCATATCAATAATGCCGCTATCAATCATAAAGGAGCTAATCATTTGTTCTCTCTTGTGGTGGATTGGACCTTAAGTTTGGCTTGAATTCTCCCTAAACTTATCCCATCCAACTGGCCACCCATTGATTGGTCCCGGCTTCCACTTATCTTTTACCAAGCTTTACCCTTGTGTTCAAATGCTCTCTACATGTTTTACTGCAATACAATTTTTTTATTATTCCAATATAATTTCTTTATATCACTGTGTGAAATTTGCTCCTTTTAGTGTGACAGTGGTTGTCTTGGTATTTTTGGTACTTATAAGCAATACATTGGCGTAAAAGGCAACATCTGAGTGATTTGATTTTGAAACAAATGTACATGGACAGTATAGTGGTTATATGGCCTTTATTTAGTTACTTTCTCAAAAATTTTCTTATGCTGCTTGAATTGACAGTTACATACCAAAGATAACTACTACATTGCGTGATCCTTGTGAAGTTGTGAGAAGACAGACATTCATCTTGCTTTCAAGATTACTACAGGTCTGTCTTCCCTGATCACTTAAAACTTAGAGGTTTGCTACTCAATCATTAAATGATTAGTCACCTCTCAATAATTGGTACAGAGAGACTACGTGAAGTGGAGAGGTGTTCTATTCCTAAGATTCCTATTGTCACTTGTTGATGATTCTGAGAAGATAAGGAGTCTTGCAGACTATTTGTTTGGGAACATTCTTAAAGGTGAATAATCTCAATTGTGCTGTTCACTCTACCACCTTTGTTACCAGTCTAGTGCATTTTTGCTTATTGTTATTTTTATGCAGTTAAGGCACCACTTCTTGCATATAACAGTTTTATAGAAGCTATATTTTTTCTTAATGGTTGTAATGCTTATTCTGGACTAAGCGAGGCTTCTGAAAAAGGATCTCAGCTTTTCACATTAAGGTATCTAATAATGCAGATACGGTGCCATCCAAGCCTGCTTACTCATCTTTCACTCTTTTTTTTTTTGGATTTTGAAATCCTTCTGATAGTGTTGTTTGGTGCAGTGGCAAAGATGAAAAAGCAAGATCACAGCGGATGCACATATATGTTTCTTTGTTAAAACAAATGGCACCAGAGCATCTTTTAGCGACCTCAGCTAAGTTATGTGCGGAGATCTTGGCAGCTGCTTCAGATGGGTTGCTTAGTATTGATGATGTAACCGGACAATCTGTTGTGCAGGTATGGCTCATTTTTTTTTTTTTTTTTGGGAAATTTAGGGGCATAGCCCATTTCATTGCTTAAAGGAGATTACAAGTAAGTAAAAAAAAAGACAAAATTATAATCCATAATCACCACAAAAACGGATTATGAATTCTAAAAAGGAACAAAATACAATCAAAATTTAGAACAGTAAAACTGGAGGCTGAAAAGCCTCAAAGGACTCAGCTTGCTCTTTGTGCTCGGTAAGGGTCAAAACACGAAAGGGACATAAAGAGAGCAAGACCCCTGGTTGCCGTGAAGACCGTCCAAGGGGGAGCTGATAGGGATCAGCATTCATCATTGTCCTTTCAAAAATAAACTCCCAGGCAACCTGACAATCCAACAAAATTCGCAGGCACCCCAAAATTGTCAAGACATAAGCATAACAGTAAGCAGAAATCGGCTGCATCAAAACAGATCCCAGAACCAGAGAATCAAACGTTGTGCCAGCCATTGGTTTTGAGAGAGACAGCTTTTCTAATCTTTGTTATCACAGTGGTTTGACTATCCACAATACCACCAAAAATCCGTTCGTTTCTAGCTCTCCATAAGAAGTAGATGATAGCAGATGTAGTTAGAAGATAGAAATTCCTGTTATGGGCTAATAACCTTTGCTCGTATATAGAGTTATATAGCTGATGCATGTTTGGCCTCATAAGGTGATCATTCAGCCAAGGTAAAAAATATTTTGCAACTTCAAAAGTGAATTTGCACTCGAAAAAGAGATGGGAGATGGTTTCCATATCATCTTGACAGAAGCAGCACTTGCACGAAGTGTTAATCCCACGCTTGGCTAGAATATCAGAGGTTTTTAATCCATCTTTAAATGCAAGCCAAACATACACCGAGTATCTAAGAGCTTGGTGCTTGAACCAAACATACTTGTACCAGTTTACCTTGCCCAAATGATTAAAGAACTGCTTGGAAAAATCAACAAACACAGGGTTTTGCTTACCCTCCCAGAAATGGTTTTCCTCCTGAGAATTGATTGGAACAGCCTTAATGAGAGAGGAGATATGGTTATCAAAAGTGAGAGGCAGGTTCCAGGTATCCCTAAGAATGATATAAGAGACTTTCCAGCTAAAGAAACTGGAGTAGTTGAGTAGAGAGTTAGAGATCTTCAGGAATTCAGCAATGGAGTGCCCCCCACACCAAGGATCCCAGATAACTGAAAGATTGCTACTGGGGAACACAGAGAAAGAAATACAGTGTTTAATACAGCTAGCAATCTTACACAGGAATTTCCAATAATGAGCGTTGTTAGCTGAATTAAAGTTCCAAAGGGAGTAGTATTTGGCTCTCCACCAACAAAAAAGGAGACTGCTAGAATTTAGAAACCTCCAAATGACAGAGCAAGCGAAATGATGGTAGAGAGAGTCAATAGACGGGATTCCCAAACCCCCATTATATTTTGGGCTACAGGTGTTTTTCCAAGACACTGTAAAAAGTTTTTTCTGTGTGATATTGCCAAAGTAAGTAAAACGAGCGCACATATGATTTAACTGCTTGATAACACCTTTTGGCATGATAGATCCACGAATCCAGTAGGCAATGGTGTTGCAAATTGTGAACTTGATATATTGAATTCTTCCTGATAGAGATAAGGTTTTTGCTTTCCACCCCTCTAATTGAGTAGAGATTTTTTCCAATAGTGGCTGGAAATCTTTAAGCTTCAGCTTCTTGTAAAAAATAGGCATTCCCAGATATTTGATGGGGTTTAAAGATTGCTGAACGTTGAGGATAGAGCAACTGTCCACACCCATGGGACAATTTTTGGAGAGCAAAATAGAGCTTTTTTGAGGGTTGGCTTTCAGTCCAGTAACAGAAGCAAAATTCTTAAGAATGGAATTGAGAGTGTGGGCATTAGCAGTGGTAGCAGAGCCAAAAACAAGCAGATCGTCAGCAAACATAAGATGAGTTACCTCACAGTTATCAGCAGAAATACCAGTAAAAGTTTTATTGGAAACAGCCAAATCAAAACTAGTAGAAAGACCATCCATAATTATGCAAAAGAGGTAGGGAGAGAGCGGGCATCCCTGCCTAATGCCCGAAGAAGAGTTGAAATAGCCCTCAAGCACACCATTTATGCAGACTGAGAAATGTACATTAAAAGTACATGCAATGATCCAAGAGATGAACATTTCAGGGAATCCTTTTGCTTCAAGCCTTTTGTAAAGATACTCTCTAGAGACCGTGTCAAAAGCTTTTGTAATATCAAACTTGGCGCAAAAGAACTTATGTTTAGCTTTGACATTGAAGTGGCTAAGCAAATCAGCAGCTAGAAGGATATTATCCGAGATAATTCTTTTATGAACGAATCCACCTTGGCTAGGATGAATAATATATGGCATTACTTCCTTCATCCTATTGGCTATAATTTTTGCAATGATTTTGTAGATAGCATTACATAAAGCAATAGGCCTATAGTCTTTTACATTATTGGCATGAGGCTGCTTAGGGATAAGAGCAATAGCTGTGGCTTTTACTTGATTGGGCATAAAACCAGTGTTGAAGAAGGACATGACAGCTTTGCACAGTTGGGGGTGGATAACATTCCAAGTAGCTCTATAAAATTCAAGAGTGAAACCGTCTGGATCAGGAGCAGTGTTCGGCTTACCAGAGAAAACAATAGCTTTAATCTCCTCCATAGTGACAGGTGCAATAAGGGAAGAAATCATGTGTGATGGAATCACGGTTCCAGTAGGAATGAGATTAGAAGTGATATTCAAGCATTCAGGCTCAGTAGGATTAAAGAGATTTTTGTAGTGATGAATAAAGACTTTAGCAATATCACTGTGGGTGTTATAAGTACCTTGGTCATTTGAAATCTCCTTGATGCGTTTGTAGTTATTTGAGATGTTGATTTTAGTATATAAGAATTTCAAGTCATCCTCACCGTGTGTTAACCATTTAACTTTGGCTTGTTGGAAGATCCAGCTAGTAAGAGTGGTGTGGTAGTAAGCTAGCTTAGAGTTGATGGTCTTGAGATTGCAATTGAGATGGTGGTCCAAAGGGTTACTTTGGATTTGGCTGATAACATTGCTTTGCTGAAGCATGAGAGAGTCAATTTCAGTTTGGATGGAATTCGCATTGGACCAAGTTTTATGCTTGATGGTATCCTTAAGAGACTTAAGCTTATAATTGAAAGCACTCAAAGGGCTGCTCTTGTTGGGGGCAGCAAACACTTCCACAAGACAATTCCAGAAATCAGAGAATTTAGTGCAGTAGTTTTTGAAAAGAAACCTATGCCCTCTCTTGTTCTCATTAGCATTGACCAAAAGGAGAGGGGAATGGTCTGAGCAGTCCGGGTCACCAACTTTGTAGAAAGAGTTGGGGAATTTTGAAAGCCAACAGTCATTGATCAAGACCCTATCCAACTTGATATGTATGGGATTGAGTTGTTGTTGATTGTGCCAGGTGTAGAAATGACCAACAGAGGAGAGATCTTCCAAACCAGCGTTAAAAATCATACGATTAAAGTCTCCTATTCTAGAACTAGTAAGAGAACAACCACCAGCTTTCTCATCCACAGTCCGGCAACAATTGAAATCCTCTAGGATAGCCCAAGGGGAATTTATAGTATCAGCAATAGCTTGTAAGTTGTTCCACAAAATTTGTCTTTCCACATGAGAATTGCTTGCATACACAACAGTAATAGCACAAATAAAAGTAGAGTTAACTTTTATAATGCCATGAATAAATTGGTTAGACATGGAAATAGGGGTGAAGCACATAGTGTCAACATTCCATTTTAACCAAATACGACCGGGGCTGGAGTGACTGGAATTATCACAAGAGGCTTCGTTGTGGAAAATTTTGTGGTTGGATTGAAACCAAAGATTAGAGAAGCTAGAAGGGGTGATTTTAGCTTCAAGGATACAGAGGAGGTCAAGGTTGTGGGCTTGTATTAGTTTTTTGCAGCACATAACTTTGTCCGGGTTGTTAAACCCACGGATATTCCAAGCTGCAATGTTGGGGAGGGACATTAGGACTTTGAATTGGGTGTCGAGGCTTTTTTTGCTTGCTTGCCTCTAGTCTGTTTTTGGTTTTGGGTATTTGGGTGCTGGGCTTTGGTAGATTGAGATGTGGAGGAGGAGGTTTCTGTGGATGAGTTGGGTATGTTAGGCTGATAGTTGCGGGGAGAGGTTTGGGGGGGACTACTGAGATTAGGATTGGTGTTAACAGTAGAGCGAAGGGTAGGATTGTTTAGGGAGTTAATATGTGGAGGGATGTCATCACCATTTTCATGGTCACATAAAGCATGAAATTTGTTTTTGGTGTTAATAAGGGGCATTTCTTGGTTTTGAGGGGTGGTATCAGAATTCTCTTGGATGTCACCCGAAGGTGAATTCAAGTTCGGTATGAGGGTACCAAGATTAGGTTGTTGCGGCAAGGGCAAGATGGTTGAGAGAGTATTTATAGGGTTATTTTGATTAAGCTTGTGTGGTACAGGTTTGGGTATGTTGAGTCTAGGTGGAGGTGAAGGGCGAGCTTTGCGGCTGGAACTCCTTCCTCTCGTTTTTATGGTGGTTGGGGGCTTCAAAATTGGATCTTTGGGGCAGAGAGTGGGTGGATGCATTATAGACCCGCATTGACTGCATTTTTCAGGCTTCCAATCGTATTGCACTCTTAATGGTGTAGATTTACCATCTACACAATAGAAAATTTCTTCAGGAAGAGGGGAGTTATTGGTGACTTGGACACATATTCTCGCAAAGGTGAGGCGAGTCTTAGCCGCGGTGAGAGCGTCAACAGCGATTGGAATACCAATACAACTAGCAAGTTTAGAGATACCTTCGGGTGTCCAGAGAGATAGCGGCAAGTTCATTATTTTTATCCATAAAGGGATGGAGGGGAACTCCTCACGTTTAGGCACGAAATCTGGCGTCCATTTCTGCTGAATGAATGGCTTACCGAAGAAAAACCACGGCCCGCCAGTCCAAGCTAGCTCATAATCTTCGATAGCAGTGAATTTAATCAAGAAGAATCCATCATCCATAGTCAAGAGAGAGGGAACCTTTGAGTGACCAAGTCTTCTTGATCATCGAAAGCAGGGCTTCATAAAAAGGCCTCCTTCCAATCGAGTAACCGATGAGTGAAAGGGACCATTCAGGCGCTCCAGCTACAAATTGCTCGCTGGTGAACTGAGCAGTCAGATTTTGCGCGGGGACAAAAGAGAGGGAGTGAGAGAAAGTTGTAGAAACTTGCGGAGTGGTAGTAAGCAAGTTCTTCCAAAGAGGAAGAACGTCATTTGCAGCAGCGGAGGAGGAACCGAGAGGCGGGAACTCATCTACAGCCATGGGGAGAAGCCCCCTGGCCGAAGAGTCGGCGTAGAATCAGATTAGGGCGAAAACCTCAAAACCCTAGCAGAGCAAAATATCTCTCTCAACTTTTTCAACTGGGAAATGGTATGGCTCATTTGGTTGATGATAAATTTCCATGTCATAGATGCCTCCTATAATTTCTAATAAATTTCCCATCTGAGATGCTAATATTCCTTCTCCTTATCACAAATATATTATTATTTTTTAAATTAACTCGTGACTTGGGCAACCAACTATCATTGGCTCATTTGGTTGCTTGCACCTCGTACCCGCGCCCCCTTCTCCCTCTTGTGTTCGGTTCGGCCGAAATGAAGGAAATGGGGATCGAACCATTCAGTCCCCTATTTAGAATGGAAAAGCTCTCCTAAATGCATAATTGCTTATGTGCCCTCACTTAAACATCTCAAGCTTAAATAAACACTAGGGGTAAATAGGTATTATGAGATTTCCCTAAATTTTAATTTCAAATCTAGGCGAAATTAGCTATAAGTTTTATATATCAATTTTCTTAGAATTTTGCGTAGAATTTTGTAAAAATATTCCCGTCGAAAACCGACAACCTTAAATTTTTCACTTAAAACTCATCGCGGTGCTTTGAAAAACGTGCGATGTCTAAAACAGTATTTTGCGGGTTTTACAGCTTCTTATTGCTTCTTAAAGTTACTTTTTAGTATAAAATTTTTAATTTTTATACTAGAAAGCTACTTTAAGAAGCAAAAAAAAAAAAAGCCGTCCCAAACGGAGGCTTAATCTCTATTTTTCTATTTAATTGTGCCAAAACATTTAAATTTATCATTAACATGATATAGTTTGTTCTCGAATATTATTGATTGATTTGTATGAACCTAAATTCATTGAAATTGTTGACCATGTATGTGCAACTAAACTTAAACCCCTTATCTTCAAATCAATAATGCCACTATGAATCATAAAGGAGCTAATCATTTGTTCTCGCTTGTGGTGGATTGGACCTTAATTTTGGCTTGATTTCTCCCTAAACTTATCCCATCCACCTGGCCACCCATTGATTGGTCCCGGCTTCCACTTATCTTTTACCAAGCTTTACCCTTGTGTTCAAATGCTCTCTACATGTTTTACTGCAATACAATTTTTTTATTATTCCAATATAATTTCTTTATATCACTGTGTGAAATTTGCTCCTTTTAGTGTGACAGTGGTTGTCTTGGTATTTTTGGTACTTATAAGCAATACATTGGCGTAAAAGGCAACATCTGAGTGATTTGATTTTGAAACAAATGTACATGGACAGTATAGTGGTTATATGGCCTTTATTTAGTTACTTTCTCAAAAATTTTCTTATGCTGCTTGAATTGACAGTTACATACCAAAGATAACTACTACATTGCGTGATCCTTGTGAAGTTGTGAGAAGACAGACATTCATCTTGCTTTCAAGATTACTACAGGTCTGTCTTTCCTGATCACTTAAAACTTAGAGGTTTGCTACTCAATCATTAAATGATTAGTCACCTCTCAATAAAAACATGCTTTGGTACAGAGAGACTACGTGAAGTGGAGAGGTGTTCTATTCCTAAGATTCCTATTGTCACTTGTTGATGATTCTGAGAAGATAAGGAGCCTTGCAGACTATTTGTTTGGGAACATTCTTAAAGGTGAATAAAATCTCAATTGTGCTGTTCACTTTACCACCTTTTTTACCAGTCTAGAGCATTTTTGCTTATTGTTATTTTTATGCAGTTAAGGCACCACTTCTTGCATATAACAGTTTTATAGAAGCTATATTTTTTCTTAATGGTTGTAATGCTTATTCTGGACTAAGCGAGGCTTCTGAAAAAGGATCTCAGCTTTTCACATTAAGGTATCTAATAATGCAGATACGGTGCCATCCAAGCCTGCTTACTAATCTTTCACTCTTCTTCTTTTGGATTTTGGAATCCTTCTGATAGTGTTGTTTGCTGCAGTGGCAAAGATGAAAAAGCAAGATCACAGCGGATGCACATATATGTTTCTTTGTTAAAACAAATGGCACCAGAGCATCTTTTAGCTACCTCAGCTAAGTTATGTGCAGAGATCTTGGCAGCTGCTTCAGATGGGTTGCTTAGTATTGATGATGTAACCGGACAATCTGTTGTGCAGGTATGGCTCATTTGGTTGATGATAAATTTCCATGTCATAGATGCCTCCTATAATTTCTAATAAATTTCCCATCTGAGATGCTAATATTCCTTCTCCTTATCACAAATATATTATTATTTTTTAAATTAACTCGTGACTTGGGCAACCAACTATCATTGGCTCATTTGGTTGCTTGCAGATAGAAAACATGTTTAAAAAATGATAATTTTGGTTTACCTTTTTGTATGTGAATTTGAAATCATTACATTTGAAAAGGTTTCTTAAGACCTAGACTTTACACTTCATCTAAAAACCTGCTCTGTATTTTTTTGTTAGTGATTGCTTTCTAATGCTGCTAACCCCATTGATGATGGAAAACTAGAACATGAATCAGGAGTAACCTTCTTGAAATTTCTCCACGCTGTAACATTCAAATGCTCATACTTCATCATTTGATAGGACTGTTTACACATTTTGGCTTGCAAAGAGATGCGAATCCAATCAGGCAAAGCCTCTGACACTGCCGAGATGGATGATGATGGCGGAGACCCTGCCGGAAGCGCCGGAGCTACAGTTCTTGCTGCGAAAGGTAGAGTAGTCACCCACGTTGCCAAGAAGAACCTTGTCCAGCATGCCGTTCCAATATTTATTGAGCTGAAACGGCTTCTTGAAAACAAGAACAGTCCTCTAATGGGCAGCCTTATGGATTGCCTCCGCGTGCTTCTCAAGGACTACAAGAATGAAATTGATGAGATTCTGGTCGCCGATAAACAGCTCCAGAAGGAGCTCATCTATGACATGGAGAAGTACGAGGCCGCCAAGGCCAAATCCACAGTTGCAGAGGCCATGGCCGCCAATGCTCAGCAATATCAGACCTTTTCGTCACCTGCCAACAGGGTTGTATCAGGTAGCGGCGTCTTTGCAAAGCTGTCTGAGAAGCTGGGGAGTGGCGGCAAGATTGGTTTGGCAGTAGCTGATGCAGCCGCGAGGGTCACAGCTAAGTCTGTGCTCAGGGAAGCTAACCAGAGCATGAGCATGAGGAGGACGCTGATACCATCAAAGAGCATGCCTAGGGTTAGGACTAGTGGTGATGGTCGAGTCAGCAATGGAGCTGGTGTTCAGCAAGCTAATGTACTCGAGTCTCTGCGGCGAAGAAAGATGTTTGTGTCTGATGATGATGAAGATTAGTTAATGTTTTACTTAGCTTCCTTTGGGTTAAATGAGTTTTTAAGTAAATTTTTGCATTAAAAAGTTGCTTTAAAAAACACAGTAAGAAGCTGTCAATTAAAGAAAAAAAGTTCAAAGTATGTTATTTATCATCCTTGGGTAACGATTTAATAGTATATGGAAGTGTTAAGAGTGGCCATCATTTGTCTACATAAATGAAGCTAGGCAAGCTTGAATCAACGGGATAAAGTTAAATCCAGGAGAGGATTAGGCTTACTTACATTAAGGAATGGGTGAGGAGGAGTTTTGGAGAATAAAAATTGTCCCGATATCAAATATGAATTGCATTAGTCATCTGATTGCATTTAAAAAAATATATTGAATTTATTTTAAAATAGATATAATATACATTATTTATGTATATAGTCTTAATAAAATTTAAGCTCGTTTTAATAAAAATTTTCCATCCATCTTTTTCTCTCCATTATCTCTCTCTCTATTGACTCTCGTCTTCAATTATTTTGGTTATTTTTTTATCACCCAAAAAAAAAAAAAAATCATTCAAACAAACGTAACTGCATTCACAAAGTCAAGAATAGAGTTGGAAGTCGTTGGCATTCCATTAATACAATAATCATTTTCCCTTTCATACCAAATTACGAAAAGGCATCTTCAACTTGGATCAATTTGTTTCAAAGCAAAGGCTATAAAAATCACTTCAAATGCCCAAAGATTGCTTAAAAAATCTACCCAACAATAATTCAAGCAAATGTCATCTTTCATAAAAAAATATATGTGATTAAACCATTTATTATCTTGAATTCATAATTATTTATGAATCACACCCATTTTAAATGAGAATAATTGGCTACTTACTTTACCATATAGAAAATTGGCTAAATATTCTTAGGGGCTATTTGATTTGGTGAAAAGTAAAATCAATACTTTGGATTTAGGGTTTAGGTGAATGATTTTTATTGTTTGGTTTAAAGGTGTAAATTTAGAGTAAAATCTTAAATGATGACGGCCGACGAGCGGCAGTGGCGGTAGTGGCTGGAGATGACGGGCAGAGATGGTCAGTGACGATGTCGGTCGGTGGTGGCCAGTGGGCAACTGTGGCCAACAACTGCCGGTAGTGGTGGCGGTCGGTGGTGGTGCAAACAAAGGAGGGCGGCCGACGGTGGCATGTGGTGGTCAAGCAAACTGTGGTGTAAATGATTTTCACTTAAAAGTGAGAGGGGTTTGATTTATACTCAAAATGAACTACTTTACTTTGCATTACATTTACTATAATTTACTTTGCATTACATTTACTATAATTACTTTGCATCCTTTTGTATTCCAACCAAACACCAAAATTTATAAACTTCTATTTTTGAAATACTTTACATTCTAAAATAATCCAACCAAACAACCTCTTAAGAAGTTGTCGGTTTGACGTACTATGATAGTCGAGTAGCCAATTAGTTGATTAATAATTTGCCTTAAGTCATCATTGCTTAAGTAGTCACCACATCCGACTTCTTAAATAGTAGCTGCTAGAGCTAACTAATAAGGCATAATAACTAAATGAACAATTCTTATAACATAGTTATTGTCACAATCCAACCCGATATAATCCGAAATTGCACATATCATATCGTGTTCGATTGTGGAAAGGCTGATCACAAAATCTAGTTGGAAAAGTACTGAAACAAAACTTATAATTTATATACTACATAGAGACACTACTGAATGCAATATGAAGCGAAAGATTATTGAAACTCAAAATGATTTTCTATGTAACATCAAAAAATATATACAATCTGAAATCTATTTATAGCAATGCTTGACAACAAAGAGAATAATAAAATAAAAACCAATCCTGTAAAAATCTAAAGTAACAAAAACATACCTACAACACATATCAGAGTATGCTATCCAAAACTACTTAACTTGTTTGTTATCTATCAATTGACTTGAAAACATTAATAAAAATAGGAATGAGCTAAGACATCTCAGTAGGCTATTGCATCATAAAATGAAAAATAATAATTGAAACTAAAAGAGTTGAATATATTGTGCTGTAACAGTACTGTATGGAAAACTGAGACTGAAACTATAGCATAAGCTAAAAAAAATCTCAAAAACATCAAAATTTTGAAAACTGAAATAGGAAAAACATAACCTACATTGAGACTAACAAATTTTCCAATCAGGCCGACATACAAAAACATCTCTACAATCATCAAACTCTAGCTTTTCCTCTTCTCTCTCCTATCTTTTCTCACTTTTTTCTTTTTTTTTTCTCTGTTAATGGAGATATGCTCAGGAAAAGAGGTTTTAATAATAATAATAATGATAATAATAATAATAGTTATATATAGTTAATTCTTAATATAAATTCATAGAAATTCTTTTTGTGATTCAAAAATTATAAAAAATATCCATAAAATAGTTCATGTTATTTAAATTTTTTTGATAAAATCGGTCTGCAAATCGGACACTTAATGGTCTCAAAACTTTAATGTTTACCATTAGGTGCCAATTTTTTAAGGAGTTTAATCAGTGCTAAAAAAAAAAAAATTAGTGAAACTAAAATACAATAATATATAAGTTATGGTACAGATAGTTTTGATTTGAACTTATAATGATTTCCGAAATAATTTTTGACTTCTATACTTAAAAAAATATCATTTGTAAATTTTTGAGTTATAACAGTCACCTAGTTGAGATGAGTTCTCGTGTAGCGTGTCAAGTCTCTTCAGTATATTTGAAAGTGCACATTTCAAAGCCATAACTATCATGAAGACAAATGAAATTAGTGCACATTAATTAACAAAGAGCAACTAGTAATCAATTCCTTATAAATCAAGCATATCTTTGAATTAATCTTTTAATATCTTAGAAGATTGCATGCCCCACATTGAGATATGAGGAAAAGATATTGAGTTATATAAATAAAAAGTTATAATCATAAAATGCATGTCACCTTTTGGTATGCTACTATATGAATTTCCCTTGAGAACTTCATATATTAAGTGCACCCATAATGATGTATTTTTTAGGATGAGTGATATCTAAAATAAAATTAAAAGGATAAAATTGTGAGGTTTGATATTAGGGGTGTCAAAATGGGTATTCGGATTAGGTTCGGGTCGAACCTAGAATTGACGTACACGGGTCCATTTCCGCTAAATCATATCGAACACGACCAGGTTATGTAAATCGGTCAGAAATTTATTCCTGGACCCGACCCACTGAGTTATCGGATTGATCCAACCTGACCTGTGGACTCTGTTCCTAGAGCTCAAGTGCGAGCTGCATGACTGTGTTGGGGGCGAGGGCGGCCTAGCATGATTGCGGGTGTTAGCACCCAAGAGGGTGAGTGCATAGGTGTGGGCAAGTGTGAGCGTGCATGCATGTGCAAGTGGGCGAGGCGGACCACGTGCGGGTGCATTGAGCATTCGAGCATGAGTGCAGGGCGAGGGCAAAAATGTTACGTGCATGAGCAGCACTACAATAGGATTGTGTGTGGGGGGGGGGGTGTTGGGGTTACACAATTCAATTTGGGTTGAAATCAGGTTATCAGGTTGACATGGACTCGACCCAAATTATAAATGGGCCCAAAAATATGGCCCAATACCAATCCGTTTCTTTATCGGGTCGACCTGAATTTTTTTTTTATCAGGTTTGGATTGGATTTTCTGATTGTTTCACTTATGGACACCCCTTTTAAATATTGTATAGGATGAAAGGACTATACTTTGCATACTATGGAATGATTTGTTATGATTTACATCTTAAAAAATTGCTGGACAAATTGCTTGCAAATTGAAACGTGACATCACGATACATTTGCCTAATATGTCTGCTTGCAATGACAGTTTTTTGACGAAAGTGTTATTATTATTTTTTTAATGGAAAAACTTTTTGAAGATATATTCGATCAGCTAGAATGATAACAATTATACAATGATATGTGGATAGGAAAGAGGCAAAGAGTGTTGAGTGAAGGACCTAAGAAATTATTTTTTTCTTTGGTTATTTGTATGTTTAGTAGAACCCAAAATTGAGTGATTTTGATCTTTTTAATTTTATCTTAATGTGACTCTAGTTTTGACTATAATTATGATAACATCAGACTTAGTTATATTGAAGCTTTCAAAATTGCATCATAATTTGTAACAATTTAGATGAAAAGTGTAAGATAAATGGTCGCTATATTTTAATTGAATTGTGTATGTGTGAAAAATAAGCAAAAATAAAATAACATGAAAAATTTGTGTATGAAAAAATAGTTTCTCTTTTCATATAAAAAACAAATTGATTAAGCATAAATCTCAATGTAATCTTTTTTAATATGGCTTGCATATAATAAAAAAGAGTATCTCACTAAAAGGAATAAGACAGATCCCAAAATCACTCAATTATGATATTATTAAGGCTATTAAACATTGAAAGAGTGAATTATCATTAATTGAATCAATATGCAATGTCCAATAGAGTGTTTTGAAGATTTTGACTAAATTACTAAAATAACTCTTCATAACTAAAAATAGACTCCCTTCTCCACATGAAGGAGGCTAATATTAGGTGCTAAACATGCATTTGGAGTTAAAGAGAGTTGTAATAGCATGTATTTTATCCTAATTAAATAAATTTTTAAGGAGTTATTATAAGTTTAAATAAAAAATCATCTTCACCATAACATATATATTATATTCATGAAAGAGAAATTATTTTTCATAATTTTTAGGCATTTATGCAAATCCTTAAGAAATTGATATATGTCAGTACAAGTGAGGATTTTGGAATAGCAAGGTGTCTTTTTTGCAATCATCGTGTAATTATTTCTATATTATAGATATTGAGATTATGAATATTTTAAATATTTATTTGAGATTTTTTGCTAGGTAATTTTGGAAAGCAGCCATTTTTATTAATTCTGAAAATTTTTTGACATATAAATATAGTGTTTTCTTTTTTCATTTAAAGCTTCAGTATGTTATTATAAATAATCTCTGATAATTTGGTTAATTTTTTAAAATTGTTTAATTTTGCTCAATAACGTTTTCTGTTGCTTACCGTTAAGATATTTTGACACTTTTTGAATTAAATATTTATTTCAATGCATTGAAAATGAATGTGAGTATGTGGTTTAGTAATAGATGATCACTATTATTATTATAGTACTGTGATAATAATGTGTTTGAGAAAAAATAAGTAAGACCTGGTTATTTGCTTACATTGGCTGGAGACCGATTGCCCTACATAAAATGGATCAACATGCTTTCCTTCAAATATAGTAGTTTGGTTATACTTATTCACGTGATACTGATTAAGAGTTATAAAGAGATGATTACTTTGCTGACAGACAACGAAAGATGACTATATTTATTGAGTTAATAGTTTATTGATACTAATATGATACTGAAAAAAATATCGATTAAGTTAAAACTTTTTTACTTGTTTAGTGTGACTGCTGAAATGCATATTATTGAGACATTATTCATATCACTATCTGAATTTATTATCACTGTATTATTTTACTACTCCTACCACTGCATTAGGGGCATAACTAGCCTTAATTTTCAAGAGGGCAAACTTGTAAGTAATTGTTGATGTTGTCTTGACCCTTCACTACTAGAAAATGGGTCTCAAAAAAAAAAAAAAAAAAAGAATGTGCTTTGGAAAATTAAAAATTTAAGATATTTTGTGATGGGTCTTTTTTGATTTGAAAGATTTGATATATATATTGTCTAAAGTTTCATTTGAGATAATTTTCTTACTGTTTTGCTTTTTTTATCGTAATCATAATTTTTGTTTGACAAAAAAATACTTAGAAAAAAAAATACTATAAAGTTGGTTTCTATAACGATTGGTGGGGGGGGCAATTGCCTAAGGTTGATAGTATTTAAAAATTTTTTTTTTTGGGGGGGCAGGGGGGGGGGATTGCCTAAAAATCCTTATAATAAAGGCTAAATAATAGATGGAGGAGGACAAATTACCTATAAAATCATATAATAATTTTTTTTTTTGATATGTTATAGTAATGTACATAATTTACAGTATGATTATATAGATCATGAGTGGTGTACATATTTTTTTTTTGAAAAAGTGTGTGTGTGTGTGTATATTCACTAGTATTTATATTGATAAAAAAAGTATGTATCTCTAATTGTAATATATTAAAAGATAAAAGAATAATTCTTTCAAATTAGATTTTAGGGCGTCACAAGAACTCTCCGGATCATCCACTATGACGACCACTCATAATAATAATTATTATCTGATCACTAATGCTAACCATCAACATTTGAATATAATATCCTAACCATTATCACCTAAAATTTATCTAGACCACTATCTATCACCACTATTGCCTAACTACGATCTCATGAGCATCATCATTTTAATGTAATCCCCAACCACCATTGTCTAACTAATGTCACATAACTAGTCTTTTACGACAATCGCCTAAATATGATCTCCCAAGTACCATTATTGGACCATAATCTTTTGACCATTGTCACCCAACTATAGCCTCCTAACCACCATTGCCTAAATATATCATCACATTACTATCGTTATCCAACCAGAGTTGCTCGACTATATCACAATCTAACCCCATATGACTCGAAGCTGCATGGGTCATACAATATTTGATTGTGACAATACTCAAATCCCAAAATCAAATCGGATCGAAAAGTACTTAAACAAACTTCCAATTTAGCACACCACATAGCCACCACTGAATACAAATATAAATCGAAAGACTTAGTCTTAAAATGTTTTTTTTATATATCATCCAAAATATATAATCTGAGGTATCTATAATAGCACTTGACAATATATAACATAACCAAATAAATGTTAGGCCTGCAAAATAAAACTAATTAAATCAAAAGGCATACCAACATCCATAGATCGGGGCCTACTATCGAAACTACTCTACTCACTCCTTACCTATCCCCTATCCTAAAAATAAAAGCAATAATAGGAATGAGCTAATGCGGCTTAGTATGTAATCGTAGCCTAAAATAAAAATCAATAATTGAAATCAAAAGAATTGAAAATATTGTGCTTTAATAATAAACTAAAGTACTGTACAAGAAGGTGAATTGAAAATATTGGGTTTATTCTAGGCTTTATAAGTTTATTATGTGGTTTTATTTATTTCAGGTCAGAAGAGGGGCCATTACTTTATGTAGTGAGGTGAATTGAGATCTTCAAATTCTTTTCTTTTTTGTTTTATTATATTTTGTATCTAGGAGCTTTGATAGACTTATTAATTATTAGTGATCTCGTGAAAATTATAAATATAATTTTGGTGAATGAATATAGTGAAAGATTTTAATGAGTTTAATATCCAATTAATTTTTATGGATATTAATTTATATTGATGATTTATAAAGCTATGGTAAATAATTATAAAATAAAATAAAAAATTCTTCCAATTTTGATTTTGGGGCGTTACATAAACCAACTTCTAAAGGTCTCCATAAACTCTTTCCAATTGATCTTTGTATTTGACATGCCCTAAAATATCTCTCTCTACTGGCCTATCACGGGCACTTAGCTTCTCCATGTAAAAGAAACACCACCAATGAAACTCTTCTTCCCTTTAGGCACTGCATACTATCAAATTACTTCTCTACCTTTATCAGCCAATCCTTAGTTGCTAAAGGCTCAACATCACCCTGGAAATGAGGTGGCTTCATTATCAAAAAGAGTTGCAAATTCTTATTAACCTCATCTTCTTTCACTCCATCCATTCTACCTTGAGCCTCGCTCATCAATTAGGTTACTAAATCAGAAGTCACCCCCCCTATAGTACTCTTGCTTGTTGCAACTTGATAAGAACTATGTTTATCAACTATCTCTTGCTCTTGGTGGTTCATGGTACAACAACACTTTAGCTAAATAAAAAACGTGTTCAATTTTACAATACAATTAACATATAATAATCTATATTAGAATCTAAACTATATTCTCATACTAACATAATTCATTTCTTATAGCTATGGTTATAATCCCTAACCCTTTTAAAATGTTATTTTAATGCCACCTAATTGAAGGATTAAACTAAATTATTTATGTAAATAATATATCCAACAATTTTTAATAACTAGATCAACTAATATCCAAAATATAAAAGCAACATAATCAACTTTCATTTCATCAAAATATAATGATTGGGGATGTTAATATTTGACATGACCAAAAAATTTGGGCCAAAAATTTGACTTGAACCCAACCCAAAATTTTGGGTATAGGTTAACTCATTCAGAAACTGGGTCAGATTTGGGTTTTAAAGTCTGACCCATTTCTAATTTTGTGTAGGGTTCGGATTAACCTGAAAACATAAAATTGACCCAAATCATGATCGCACTCATCCCCATTGTGCATTTGCGCTATGCTTGCTTTCTCCATTCATGCTCTCCCCCATCACACATTCTCGCTTTGTCACGCTTGCCCCTACTCCCCATCATGTATTCATGTTATCCCCATCGTGTAGACACACCCATCTCACCTCGCTTTATCTTGTTCCATCTCGCATGCGACACACCCTTAGATGGATGCACCTGCATGCTTGCCACGCCCCGCCACGCTTCACTCCACCTTGCCCATAGGCTTCGCGCTTGTTGATTGCTTGGATTACGGGTACATCACGTAGCACTTCCCTCGCCAAATTGGGTCAACATCTCAGGTCAGGTCAAACCATGTTTAGGGTGGGTCGAGTCCGAGTTTCAATTTCAATCCCATTTTTGTAAACATGTCAGGTTTAAGTTGAATCAATTGAGGGTGAGTCAATTTTAGGTTGGACATGAACCCAGCCCAAAAATCCATTTTGAAACCCATAATAATTACTTTAATTGAGAGCATGAATGTCTATATATTAAAAAAAAAACATTATAAAAATTAATACCTTAAACTTAAAGCTCAGAGAATCATCCCCTATATTTGATCTATTCTACTGGTACTTTCCTTTGCTTAAAATATTTAAGAAAATATAGTGAGCTCAACTAGTTCAGTAGACCTCCCTCCCATCCTTACCTATCACAAATATCAATATCATATTCAAATATTTAAAGTAATTAATTAAATAAAGCATACACACATGAATTAAAGTACAATTAAACCATAAAGTTACTAGAATTTCAGTATTATACGTAAGTTCAAAGCTAGCACTTATGCCCATATAAATATTATAACATAAGTTCCCAAATTCAATACATAATACTTATTCTCATATATTCAGATGTATTTCACTTTCACTTTTCTATCAAAGTTCATACAAAAGTTCTGAGTTTGCTAATGCATATTTTAGAATAATTCTTAAACTTAAGGCATTCAATTATTAACATATGAAATACTTTTCTATCAAAGCTAGCACTTATGTCTCCAATTACACTTATGCCTCCCTTTACCTCCCACACATGCATATAGCAAGTGGAGCGGTAATCTCTCCCACATCTATATCAGATAGATAGGGAAAGAAGAGTACTTACAATATTATTTAACTTCTTATACTTGTATATAACAAGTGGAGTTAGAATCTCTCTCACATTTGCATCAGGCAGAAGGGGTCAGAATAGTACATTTAGGGCTCTTGTAACATAACATAGAGTACACCTTTTCACATTTTAGAATATCTCAAATGCCATGTTATGTAGAATGCAAATGCAATATAATAGTAACTAATTTAGATATCTAATGTAGTATTGAGAAAATGCATGAATTCTCAGTAAAAGATACATTAATTGTAAAATAGGATACTCACTGATTTTTTTTTTTTTTAATTATTTGTAACTTTAGGATAACATTCATATGAATATTTCAAGACATTTATATAACTATTGTATTTGCCAAAAAAATCTCAATTCAATAATATACTAAATATTTGATGTAGGAAAAATGAACCATTAAAATCTCATTTCATATAGTCAAAATATTTATAATAAGGAGTACAATAATATACTTAAAATCATATAGTGAAAACTTCATAAAATCTAAAAAAAAAAAACTCATTTACATCAATATCTTTGTATAAGTTTACTAGAATTAAAATTAGAGACACGGGTTTAAGAGTTTACTTCGAGCTTTAAAATTTCTCAAATAGGCCAGATGGATGAATCCTGAGTTTCACCCTTAAAATACTCTCTCTCCTCTTCTCCTCGCCCCTATCTTCTTTTTCCAAAAAGGTTGGGTGGAAAAAAATGATTTATGCAAAAATAGTTTTAGATATTTATATATTTAAAATCCATTAACTTGACCTAGTGATGCGGTACCCAACAACCCAGTGCCGATATGCTCCTAAAGAATCTTTCAGATGGTCTCAAAAAATCTTTACCTAAGGCTCAATGCAGTGGCGACACTTCCTCTGCATCACAACACACACCAAAAACCTATTTTTTAATTTTCTTGAGAGCTCAAAGCCGCGGCACTGCCATCCCTAACGTCACAGTGCCCACAGAACAAATTTTAAATGTTAGTTCATTCATGCACCATTAAATATTTTAAGAAATATAAATACTAATTAAGATAAAATTAATGATCATTAATAGATAATTACTTGGATTTTAAACAACATATATTACAACCACAATCTTCTGATCACCATCCTCCAACTACGATCTCCTTACTAATGTCGTCTGTCTATAGTATCTAACCACCTTTACCTTACAACTATCTCCCAAATACGACCAATAATATTAATGGCCACCATTACTTATAAGGTCATTGTACACCCATAAAAGCTAATGCTCATCAATTTTATTGCCTACATTTGTTAACAACATTGATGCATATTTATGCCTAGAAGACTAATGCATGCTGTCAAGACAAACATTAATGCCCTTTGACTTTTTCATTGGTCATTGCAACCAATATCAACTCACACCATCACCTATAAGATCCGGGCACATCAACGACATAAATAATGATGTCCATCATCACCTATAGGGTTATTGCATGTCATCATCATCAATGTTAACTCCTACCAACATTGTGACTTACCATTGTCAACAATGTTGATACCTTCAATTGCCAATAAGATTGACGCAAACTATTACCAATGACACCAAATATGATTCTCAATGTCAATATTAATATTTATATAGTACTTCTTAGTCTCTAATTGTAATAAATTAAAAATAATGAAAATAATTTTAAAAATGTAAATATAAAAAAATTGAAAATTTGAACTGGAGTACTGCATCGATGTGCATGCTAGCTCATCGGTGCTAGGACGCATCGGGAAAGCATCACAGTGGCAATGGGCTCTTTAGAATTTCAGGAAATAATTTAGCATAGCGGTGCTACGACATAATGTTGTTTTGCATATAGCACTGCAGCGATGTGCCAATGGAGTGCCGCGTTGCTCGATGCTAAATAACATTTTTATATATTTTATATGCGATAAGCCTTTCCCCCTTCCCATTCAATTGACTTGCCGGGTAAGGAAGAAGGCGAGGAAAAGGAAGAGGGGAGAAGGAGGAGAAAGAAGATTTTGAGCCATTTTCTTTGATCGATTAAATTATGAGAAGTCTTCTGATCTTGGTATGCAGTTTGAATTTGACTTCTTTTTTCAATGATTTCAATTTCTCAAATTTTATCTTTCCTAAAAGTGATTAAAAATGTAATGTCTCTTATTATAATGATTTTTCACTATATAACTATTGATATGTGACAAACATTTTCCTCCTATCCATTTTGACTGATTAATATTAAAATTCTATTGGGTAATTTGGATATATGTCATTTTAACTATACTATATAATATAATGTTATTTATAAAATGATCAAGAAATAATGTATTGTATTTAAACATGAAATATATGACATGCACCTATTTACCATTCAGTAAGGTCAACATGCTTTTTTTTGGCATATTACAGGTGATGAGTGCATAATTGCATTGGACATTTATATGATATTTATTATTATGCTCTATATGATGTGACATATGTGAAAAAGGATACTAAAGGTTGGCAGGAAATTATTGATTTCTTCAAGTTGGTTTGAAACATGTTACTCTGTGCAAGATGGTGGGCCGCCAGACTTTTTTTTTTTAAATATGGCTTATGGTGAAATGATATGAAAAAGGGAGGTATAAGGAGATTGATTAATATGATATGATAGACCAATGGACAAAATATGACAACTGCTTAAATGAAAGCCACATGATTGACTTATGATATGTGATATGAAAATGATTCCTGAAAATATGATTAATATAACTGAGACTAGTTCTTGTAGGGTTAATCTACATGACCAGATACAAGAAAAATATCACAGGTAGCCATGTGTCTTATCTTGCTTATATTGCTTACATTGATACATTACTTGCATATGCATATGATAAGAACATATATGATAAATGACATAAATGACATGATATGATATGATCTATACATGATGCAGGATATGGTTGATCCATGTATGTTATATGAATAATAAGATTGATATGAGTGCATATGGTATATATATGAATCACATGCTATGAATTATATGATATACATAATATGTTGCACCAGTATTGGATAAACTGCATTGGATATGATGTGTGATATGCATACATAACATATACATTATACAACATGCATATGATAATAACTGGTGTACGAATTTCCTAAATTGATATATAGACTAAATTATTCAGTAACTGATAGGTATATAAATGATGGAATCTGCTGATTCTTTATTTGATTACCGATCACTGCTAATAAGATATACATTTTATTATTGCTCATATGACATGATACTATTTATAGTTGCTTTTACAAGCTTTTATATTTACATATTGATTGAATGATTACATGCTTATTGTTCATATTGTATTGCATTGATTTCAGTGATAGGTTCTAATAATCTACTAAGCTGTTAGCTCACTCTGTGATTTTGTATGTTTTTCAGGAAGAGGACATGATCCAATAGAGTGAGGTAGATAGTGATTTTTTTTTTAAAATTTATGTATTTTATTTTATTCTTTTGTAATCAGGAGTAGAAAAATAAATCGATTGATGTACTGATGAGACTCATGATTATTGCACATGAATTTTGAAAAATGAACATATTTTTATGTATATGATTTTTAATTACTTATGTTGGATTGAATTATATCAACGAATTATTAGAAGATATGATAGTTTAATTAGAGGTTAAAATAAACAATTCTTTCAAATCTGAACTTAGGACATTACACTAGTCTCCTCTCCTAAAAAAAGCACACAAACGATATTTTAAAACTAACTCTAATGTATCAAGGTTCTAATAAATTTCATCATGAAGTCCATCGTCTACATGTTATGCCTACTTATGTAACACATTTATTACCCAATTATAAGTAATGATATAATTTGTAAAATATGATATATATGAGTTGAATCATTCTAATTGGACTAAGCCGTGCAAAATTTTTCCTTTTTTTTAATTTCATGTAAAAATATTAATGTTTATTATAACTCTCTCATTCATATGTGTATTTGATTTTTGTATAAAATAAAAATATTAAACTCTCTTAAATATCACAAATTTTCTAGCTCCAACAACTATAATGACCTCCTTTTTCAAATGGGCCCTACCATAAATCATGTAATTGAAAATTAATTATTGTAAAAGCAAAATTGCGACTTTGTTGGCTTCTAAAAAATTGCACATCGAAATTATAAATTTATAACTTTCTCATTATCCAGGGGTATTTTGGAACTTTCACTCGCTATCATTTTCTGTGCCACCATTTTTTTAATGACTCAGGGCATCTCCAACCGAAAATGTCATTTTTCACTCCAAAATGCAGGGAAATCAAAAAAATGCCGTGTTTCATCTCCAATCCAACGCCATTTTGCCGCTAAAATGGTCGTTTTCGTTGGCGCCTTTCTTCCAAGCTGTTCGGTAGAGAGAAGAAAATGCCGCAGATGAACAGTGTAACGCCAATATTGGCGTCGCACTGTTCATCCGCAATCAAATGGCGTCAAAAATGGAGATCGGTTGGAGCAAAGCAAGAACGGCAAACAAGTGTTTGCCGTTCGGTTGGAGATGCCCTCAGAACGGCTCTCTCTCTTCTGCCCCAAAATATTTTAAAAAATAGAAGGCTTATTTTTTTCCTTTACATAAAAATATTTTTCTTAAGATTTTTATAATGATTACTTATTTATTTATTTATCCACTGCTATTAATTGAACAGCGGGGATGAAGAGACGGCGAGGGAGGGATAGAGAGATATGCTTTGAAGGCTGTCTCTTCACTGGTTCCAGCTGCCCATTTTGTTGATTTCGTTTTTATTTTTCACTTTCATCGAATCCCAAACTCGCTCCTGGAACTGTGCCTCTGATCTTCGCAGGGTTCATTCCATTCTTCTTTGGAGATGCAGGCGGATCAGCGAAGAAAGGTGGGATCTTTTTCTAGGTTTCTTTTGCTTTTTTTTTTTTTTTAAAGAACATATGACACGGCCTGTATTAATTACTGGTATTAAATCTGTCCAAGTTGCATTGGAACCCTTGTTGGTTTCCGCTAGTCATTTTGTGTGTGTGTGAGTGTTTGCCCCCCCTTCGATGGGTTATTTAGCATGGGGGTTATACTTACTGTTAATTTTTTTTTATCGAAATTCATCGATATTTGGTGTATGGCTTCTAGGTTTTTCTTTTCAAGTGTTAGGATTGATTCTTTTTAGATGGTACTGTTTCTGATAGATGATTTCAGATTTCTATTTAATTATATTTTTGCTTTTGCTTAGATTTGAATGGCTTCGTTTTTCTCCTGCAAATAGATTTTGATATGTTAACCTAATCTTTTAGCATCTATTCTGCATACTGATACGGCATGGACCGAGGAGCAATCTTTAGTTTGAGGCTAGTAATTTTATCTTCAATTTTAGTTTGGTCAAAACTATGGATTGGCTTATGGATTAATTAAAATTTCAAATTTTAGAATTAGGTAATCATGTTGTGCCTCCCTGCTTGTTTATGAAGTAATTATCCTTACATGAAATAAACATGTTTCCCTTTTTGTCATTCATTGAGGTGATGTTAATGCCCTAGGGTTTGATTTTAAACTCATGGTAAATCTACCATTATGAAATAATACCCTTCCTTTATTTTCCATTTTTTTATTGGTTGGTGGATCAGAGAAAGTTTGGATGAAGATCCCGACCCAAATTTGTTTGGGATGGTTCTATCAGTTGAATTTGTTTTGAGATGAGTATAATAGAAGAGTTGATTGATTAGCATCATATTGCACACTTCTCAAAGCAAATCTATTGGGCAGAAACCAAATTGGAGTTAGGATATCATAACTCAAATTATTTTCCTTTGGATCTATGTGTTAGGTTGTATATTTCTGTTAGAGAAGTCTCTTTTACGCTTCAAGCATGTAATCTCAGGGAGTAGGAGTCCACATACAAGTGTCTACGACTCTATCTAGTTTGCTTGCTAACATTATGCTGTGGCCTTACACCGTTAATGTATTGTATTGGTGTTTCTTTTATCTGGTTATTGTTTTGATGCTTAGGTGAATGGCAATTGCAAAATGTTTCTAACTGTTACTGAATGTCTCTTAACAATTACATATATGAATGTAGAACATACCTCTAGTTTGATTATAAAATGTACAAGATGTTTCGATATTTTTTTCCCTTGCTTAGTATGTGTTAGTTAGTACATTAGTTGCAATCTATTTATTATTGGAACCAACCTTTTCTTTACTGGGTGAAATTTTATGCTACTATTGATGCAGGCTTTGACTGAAGTTGATTTCTTCACTGAATATGGTGAGGGTAGTAGATATCAAATAGAAGAAGTGATAGGAAAAGGAAGCTATGGTGTAGTTTGCTCTGCTCTTGACACTCATACAGGAGAGAAGGTTGCAATCAAGAAGATAAATGATATCTTTGAACATGTTTCAGATTCCACACGAATTCTTCGTGAGATTAAGCTTCTAAGGCTCTTGCGTCATCCTGATATTGTGGAAATCAAGCATATATTATTACCTCCATCTAGAAGGGAGTTCAAGGACATATATGTTGTTTTCGAACTCATGGAATCAGATTTGCACCAGGTCATTAAGGCTAATGATGACTTAACACCAGAACACTACCAATTTTTCCTTTATCAACTTCTTCGTGGTCTGAAATATATACACACAGGTTGTAAGCCCTCATCTTTGAATTATACTTATTTATTTACATTTTATTAATAATACAAATTGTAAGCGCTTATCTTTGCATTGTACTTTATTTTGTCAATCCACTTGTTTACAGAAACCTAGAAGAGTATTCGTTGTCTTTGTTCATTGATTGTAACCCCACCCAGATCTTGCCATTGTTTTTTTCCTCCATGATTAATGACCTTTTCAAATCATTTTATAACCTAATCACCTTTTGTGAATATGATATCTTTTGTTATTTTCCTGCCATGCATTTTCTACTTTATCACTAAGTCCTTTTTATTGTTATAATATCTGCATTGTCAAATTGCTTCTTTGTGTCATTTTTATCCCCAAACACACACCTAGAAACATAGCTGTTCATTTGTCATTTTATAAACTCTGTCCTTCATGCGCTCTGAAAAATTTTGGTAATCAGAACATCTCATTATCATCATCCACCTTGTTATATTTAATACTAACTTGGCTTAAACTATTGCTCCGTCCGCATGTTTGGGTTCAAAGTTTAATTCCTCTTTTAGTAGAAAAACAACAACAACATCAAGCATTTATCTCATTACTTGTGGTCGGCTAAATGAATTTTTTTTCTCCATTGCGTTATGTTAAGAGTCAAATTCTCATTTAAATCTAATAAAAAAAATGTCATTTTTAATATTTATAACTAAGTCTTTTTAGTTATACCTCTACCTTTTTTAACATAGGCCAATTCTAATATATCTACTCTCCTAAAGAGTCATCGGAAGGCGGACATTTTATGTGACCAAACCATCTAAGACGACTCTCCCTAATCTTATATGCACTGGAGCTACTCCAACCTTTTCACGTATATGCTCATTTTGCATTCTGTCTCTAAGGGGCTGTTTGGTTGCCTGTATTAAGAGGGTACTGTAAAGTAAACATAGGGGTTTAGAATTTTTGTGTCTGTTTGGTATGTAAAGTAGATAAGTGAAGTATTTAAAAACTCCTTGGGTAGTGTATTTTTGGTGTATTCCAAGCCCGCTCCAATCAGACGAGTTATGAATACCAAGCTCTGAAATGCAGGAACGGGGCGCGTGAGACTATTCGTGTCTGTATCTTCCTCACGAAAAAAATCCAAGAAACGAGAGTCGTTCTTCCTCACGAAATCCTCCTCTCGTGTTCATGCTCGCCCGTCATCTTCATCATGTTTTATCGCTCGCAGTCCAGACATTCGCAGTCCAGGCGTTCGCTTATTGTGTTCGTCCGTCATCCTCAATGTTGTTCTTCCGCGGAGCGTGCAGCGAAGTCCGGCCGTTCGGGTGCATCTCGTGAAGTTCAGCCATTATTTGTTCCTACCTTGCTTACTAGGGTTCCTCTCGTCCTTTCTTCCTTCTTATTTGATTTGTTATTACAAGAGATGAAAAGATTGGATGGTTCTTCCATTAGATGAAAAAATTGCATTTTATTGTAATGGAAATTGTTTTTTTCACTTGGAATCTTTGGCATCCCTCATTTGTAGGGTTCTTGAGCCATTCTGTGAAATTTCTTTTATGTATTGGAGAAAGAAAGGGGTTTGAAAAATTGTGTTTGTAGGGTTATTTCTCACTTTAAAATTAGGATAAAGCATTTTTTAAAATTTTGGAGAAATAAATAGATTGCATTTTGATTTTCTACAGATTTGGTTATTTTTTCCCAGTTGAAATCTTTGGCTATTAGTTTCAGAAGTAAGTTCTGTAGCAAAATTGTTTGGTACTACCTTTTTCTTTTTGGAAACTTATAGATTATTGGTATCTATGGATGAACAATTGCAAGATGCTAAAGATCAACTATCCAATTTCGATAAGCATTTGGGTGTCGCAGGAATAGATGAAACACAAATTTATTCCGCAGTACAAGCAGTGGTTGCTGGTACATTTATTATTATATGCTTGTTATTACGTGAAATTGACAGAGAAAGGAAAAAATATAATTCACAACGGAATATACAATGATGCACATATCTTTCTAGGCTATATGACGAATCTGATTCTACTTGTATTGATATGATACACATGAGAAGAAAGCCTTTCTTCAAACTATGTGAATTAGTAAGGACATGAAGATTGTTGGTATATTCGAATCACATTTGATAGTATTCAATTTTTTTAGTGGTCTTCGTAAGATGCATTTTATCAAAAGTAGGATTGTGTCGAAGCTATAGATGGAACACATATGAAAGCTAGAGTTCAATATGATACTTTACTTCAATACTGCTCATCATACCAAACGACTCCAAAAGCATTCAAAATACACTGCTTTTACTTTGCACCGTGTATACCTCACCAAACAAGAAAAATAGTTTCCATGCATTTACTTTGCAGACAACCAAACACTTTGAAGTATTCTAAATACATAGCATTTACTTTACACTGTATTTCTTTTTTAGGCAACCAAACAACTCCTAGAGTAAAGACACTCATCCACTTCAGAATCCTCATCTCTGCAACACTTAACTTAATTTTATGCTTCTCTTTTAATGGCCAAAAATTCCTCTTTTAGTGAGGACTATTTATTCTCACTTTGCAAAGACAGACTTTTTTTCTTTGCAGTAAAACATTAATTGGTTGAAAAATTATATTGCTAATTACATAATCAAATGAGCTTTGGTTTGCTCGATTAGCCCTTTAGTTCCTATTTTTAAACATATTAATTAATACTTTATTGCAAAGTAATTTACTGGGCCTTATTATCTGAATTATTTTTATAGGTAAGAGTAGCTACTACCTTTCCCATGTTGTGGGATGAAGGCTTGTTGTTGTAGTAGTTGTAATAGTAGCTACTACCTTGAAGTGAAATATCACTATATCTCGCTTTACTTTTACATAATACTCTCCATCTCCAACTATTTTATATGTCCAAATACTTCCATTCATAGCTTCTGATCTTATCTTCACGTGGACATCCAGCAAATGTCTTTCATAGGGATCTCAAACCTAAAAATATTCTAGCAAATGCTGACTGCAAGCTCAAGATATGTGACTTTGGTCTTGCAAGGGTGGCATTCAATGATACCCCCACAGCAATATTTTGGACGGTATGGTTTTGTGATGTAGCTGTTTACAAAATTTCTTTCTCAAAGTCCAATCGACAGTTCATTAATTCTTCTAAATATTTATTTGTGGATTTCCGTACAGGATTATGTTGCAACGAGATGGTACAGAGCACCAGAACTATGTGGATCTTTTTTCTCCAAGGTTTCTTGCTAATTAAGCTTGTATTTGAAAAACAAAAACCGAGCTTATTCTGTTTTATACTGATTTTAAAGAAGTAAATATCTACTGCGAATACATTTGTCTAAATATTGGTTAAAAATGCTTATTTTACTTTATTTCTAGTTTTTTTCATTCTAACATCTGCTATTATATAGTCCTTATTTGAGATTGGCAGTGGTCCTGGCTTCATTTAAGCGATGATTTTTTTTGGATCAATTTAATGTTTAATTAGTTTTTCAATTTGTACTGTTTCTGCATTGAATTTTCATATTAGGGTTTTATTTTTTTACAATTTATAACTGAGGGAGTTGAAGGTAAACTTGAATTATGGAGGTCAACCTTAGAGTCTAAAGGTTTTCGCTTGAGTAGATCTAAAATGGAATATATGGAGTGTAATTTTAGTAGTAATAGACCTAGTGAGGGGATTGTGACTTTGGGTGATCAAGTCATTAATAAGAGTACATGTTTTAGATACCTTGGATCTATTGTTCAGAGTGATGGTGAAATAGATGGGGATATTATCAGCATAATTCAAGTTGGATGGTTGAAGTGGAGGAATGCATCGGGCTTGTTGTGTGATAAAAAAGCACCCCTCAAACTTAAAGGAAAATTCTATAAGATAGTGGTGAGGCCTGCAATGCTTTATGGTGCCGAATGTTGGCCATTAAAAGAGAAGCATAATATTAAGTTAAGTGTGGTAGAGATGAGGATGCTCAGGTGGATGAGTGGCTTTACCTTTAGAGATAGGATATGAAATGAGCATATACGTGAAAAGGTTGGAGTAGCTCCAGTAGAAGATAAGATTAGAGAGAGTCGCCTTAGATGGTTTGGTCACATAAAACGTCGGCCTTCCGATGACCCGGTTAATAAATTGGAGGTATTAGATTTGACTTATGTTAAGAAAGGTAGAGACAAACCTAAAAAGACTTGGTTAGAAAATATTAGAAATAATCTTTTTTTATTAGATTTAAATGAGAATTTGACTTTTAATAGAACACAATGACGAAAAAAGATTCATTTAGCTGACCCCACGTAGTGGGATAAAGGCTTGTTGTTGTTGTTGTTCTAACTGAAAGTTGCTTCAATCAATGATCTTACGTTTAATTATGTGTCAGGAAGTGCTTGCAAAAATTTAGAAAAAGCCTCTACTGAAATCTGATTTCAGCAATTTTAGAAAACCATTGACAAGAAAATCAGGAATAAAACACACGAACATTTTTTTTATTGAAAGTTTTATGAAAGAAAAGACAAGATACAAGTGGATCTTCAATTGGAGAGGAAGATCAGGCTCTCCCAAATCTCTAGCCACCTGCTAGAGTCCAAACACCCTAAGAACAATCTAATTTCAGCAAACAACACCATTCCCTAACTCTAGGAAAATAACTTATTTAAAGCAAACAATAACAGTAAATACCCAAACAGCCATCCCCCAATTCCTCATATTTTCTTGATTATTTCCCTCCCAAATCAGCTCCTAAATCAGTCATCTTCAATTAGGAAATATTTCCTAATTAATCCTCTCCAAATCAGCCCCCAAATCTTCAATTAGGAAACATCTTTTTATTAATTCCCTTTGATTAAAAACCTTCCTAAACAATTCCCTCTTGATTAGGAAACTTCTTAATTCCCTCATAATCAAATGAGCTTGTCCATCAATTCTCCCCTCCCAAATTGCCACATTGTCCTTAAGGTGGAACAAACGAAACTGCTGTTGAAGCATTTGACTAATACAACTGGACTGAAAATGGATTGACACTAGGTCAAACGATCCCTACCTCGAGCATCTCCTTGATTAATATCTCAATCTCTTCTTTTTAGATTTGGGGCTGACTATATAGATGAACACTGATAGGTGGGACTCCTTCCTTCCAGATAATAACATACTAGCGTTCTTGCGAAGGATTCAACCCTTGAATTTGCTTGAACACCCCTCGATTCTGTTGTAGGGGTGGTAGAATCATGTCCGGTGCTTCTATCTTCCCCATCCTTTTCCCCTTCCAAATGCTGCAGCTCAACTAAAAGTCCCACTCCTTCACCCTTTCCTCTCGTTGGAAGTGGCTCGAAAACTGGCATCCCCTTTTCGTCCCTCAACGTTTTTACCTCCTGATCTTTTCCTCTCCTTATCGGATTAGGGTTTCCTCCACTCACTTGGTTACTGGTGGCTCCCCTTGCCTCTGGCAACGCTGCTTTGGTTTGGAACTCGACGCTGCTTTGGTTTGGAACTCGAGCAGCTTTCTTATCATCTCTTCCATGATGACAAACATCTCATCAATCTTCTCATAGATTGCTGAAAATAGCTTATTGAAATATGAAATCTTTTCATCACGATCTGATTTCAATTGCCCAATCTTCCTTTTTAATACTTCTACTTTTCTTCCAGCTATGGGTGTCCGGATCGAAAATCTTTGATATCAATTTGTTAGGAAGTGCTCACAGAAATTTAGAAAAATCCTTGACTAAAATCTAATTTCAGCAATTTCAGAAAACCAATTAAAAGAAAATCATGAATAAAATACACAAACACTTTTTTATTGAAAGTTTTATGAAAGAAAAGACCAGATACAAGTGGGTCTTCTATTAGAGAGGAAGATTCGGCTCTCCCAAATCTCTAACCGCCGGCTAGAGTCCAAACACCCTTAAGAACAATCTAATTTCAGCAAACAACACATGTCCTAACTCTAGGAAAATCACCTATTTAAAGAAAACAATAAACAATATATACCCAAACAGCCCTCTCTCAATTCCCTCATATTTCCTTGATTATTTCTCTCTCAAATTTTCTCTCAAATCAACACCTAAATCTGTCATCTTCAATTAGCAAATATTTCCTACTCAATCCCCTCCAAATCAGCCCTCAAATCTTCAATTAGGAAACATCTTCTAATTATTTCTCTTTGATTAAGAACCTTCTCAAACAGCTCCCTCTTGATTAAGAAACTTCTTTAATTCTCTCACAATCAAAGCAGCTGATCCATCATTATCCCGGGCAAAATATGTTAGCTAAACCATTTAGATATGACTATTCAATTGCAATCTGTTCGAAGTCTTAAGGAAAACATAAAAAGAAGTAGTTTTGAGTTGAATCTTACATTGTGCTTCTTGATACTCATCATTATTGGTTATCATTGCGTGTCTCCTTAAATTGCATACCTGAATTATGTTTTTATTTTATTAAGTTTTAGCTCCTCTTTTTATGCGTTTCCTTATTTGCTATAACTTTACATCTAATAATTGAAGTCACACATTTTGACTTTTGAATCAAGGGCCCTGCTTGAACTTGGTCGCATAATTAATGACACTTACATCAGAACTTTCCTTCATTTTAAGTTTTTTCACTTGGCTTGTATGCTCTTGGATAGGGCTAACGACCAGGTGAGTTCAGATATGCTTATGCTAGCTCAACTTGACTAGTAATCAGTATCTTTTGAATAGAGCCTATTCGACATCAAAATTGATATGATTTTGACTAGACTTGAAATGATTTTAGGTTGGCTCAAACTCTAAATGAGTGAAGGAAAAACTTGAGCATGAGATCTTGTGCATATGCATGAGGCAGCACTTAATAAGTGGACCAACTGGCTCTGTCTAAAACTTTAAACAACTAAATGGATGCATCTAGTATTTGAGCTATCTTGAATCAAAGTTTCAGTGACCCATCCTAAATTTAAAAGCAGTATGGATTCTATTTAAAAAAACAATTATTAAGAAATTGTTGTTGAATGGATTCCCTTTCTTCTTTCCCATTCCTCTCTTTCCTCCCTATGGTATGATATGGAATTCCTTATCTCTCACATTGGCAGTCCCATTTCTCTCTCTTTCTCCCGCCCTCCTTGATTTCAGTATGCTTATCAACAACTTGGCATTAAGATTAATGCTTTCTACTTCACATCCTAGGAATGATAAAAGTGATCTTAAATTGCTTGAAATTGAATAACCAGCAATTAGAGAGGATAAATGGTTTAGATGTCATTATCAATACCTTTTTTTTTTTTATTCTTCATTGATCTAGCTTGCTTTAGATTATGTTTATGGATGTTTTGATTAAAGCTTCTTTTTTTTTAAATTATTCTAGAACTATCGTACATTGCTCTCAGGACTTCTGAACTTCCTTGGCTCATAACTAATTTATTTCTATATTTGGTTGTCTGCAGTATACACCAGCTATAGACATATGGAGTATTGGTTGTATATTTGCTGAATTACTAACAGGAAAGCCTCTTTTCCCTGGGAAAAATGTTGTCCATCAATTGGATCTGATGACTGATCTTCTGGGATCTCCTCTTCCTGAAGCTATTGCCAGGGTTTGTGTTTGTTCACATGATCACAGTAAAGAATCAAGATTATGCTCTTTTTGTGATACTCATGACTATTATATATGAGTTCTCTTTTCCTTTGCAGGTACGCAATGAGAAAGCCAGGCGGTATTTGAGCAGCATGCGCAAGAAAAAGCAGGTGCCATTCTCTCAAAAGTTTCCAAATGCTGATCCACTTGCTCTTCGTTTGTTAGAGAAGATGCTAGCTTTTGAACCAAAGGATCGTCCTACAGCAGAAGAGGTACTGTTTGAAAGCTGCTACTCAAGTGTTTTGGTGACATGGATTTGGAAATTTTTTTTATTATTGATTTGCCTGCCTGATCTAAAGAAGCTAAATGTTGCTGTAAGGTGTCAGGCTTTAGCCGATCCTTATTTCAGAAATATAGCAAAAGTTGAGAGGGAACCTTCTGCTCAGCCAGTTACCAAAATGGAGTTTGAATTTGAGAGAAGAAGAGTGACCAAAGAGGATATAAGGGAGCTCATCTACAGAGAAATTCTAGAGTATCATCCAAAACTATTGAAGGAGTTTTTGGAGGGGGAGGAGTCAACTAATTTTATGTATCCAAGGTACTAACCATTGCAAAAATGTATGAAATCTCTTCAAAAGCTTACGATATCCTTGCAGGCCGTGCATGTTCGTATGAACTTTCAGGCCTCACAAAAAACCGTTTTTAATTGCATTGATCGAATGATTAAATGATAATTTTATTATTTTTTTTTGTTTACGTTTATGGTAATCGATTTTCTCACTAAAACCCAAAAAAGGTCTACCTTGTTAACTGCTGCACATAGTTATAATTCTATAATATTTGCTTCTGAGGTGTGTCTTTATTTAAAATGTTTCAGCATAACATTATTGGGATTCCATTACCAACCTCCTTGTTCTCTTTGATGCTTGGCACTCATTTGAACTGAAACCTTAGGAGAAACAGTGAGGACTAAAATTCATAATAACTTTTGCTTACAGCGCAGTTGACCAATTCAAGAAGCAATTTGCTTATCTTGAAGAGCATTATGGAAATGGTGCAACAGTGGCTCCACCAGAGAGGCAACACGCTTCATTACCTAGGTGAGCTGTTTAATTCCCATCAAGGTTTAGATTGTTTTGATGGAAGTATTTGGAAGTGATTAGAACTAAGTTCAAATATTTATTTGGTAGAAATTAATTAAGATTATTTCCTTTTTCAGAACTTAACCTTTATAAAGTTGAGATTTGAATTTCACTGATGAGAGATTGGAAGTTACATCTTTTTTTTTTAATGAGTTGATAATAAAATAACATAAAAATTCAGAGAAAGATGGATTTGAATATTACTTTCGTTCATAATAATAAAAGTATAATAAAATTGTTTATGGATGATAATTAAAAGTCAAATTAATTGCAGGCCAAACAAACATTGAAATTGAATCATAAGAAATGAGTTCATGCAAATAAACAAATAATATTGAAACCCATTTCATGGGACTCACTTATGAAGTTAAGCCCCAGTACTTCCAAATACTTCAATTGAAGCAAACTAGCCCAATAGTATATATATATAGCAAGTGAGACTAAGGCTGATTTTGTTTTCACATGAAAAGGCCCTGTGTATTTCGTTCAGAAAACACAGCACATAATTCAAGTGATGCAGTTATAGAATTTTCCAAATGTTCAATTAATGAAGATGACAAATCAAAACCACAATACGAGAATGGTGTAGATCCAGTAACAAAGTTTCCTCTACAGATTTCTCAGAGGTCCCAAGGTAAGTGAAATTTTGTTTTCAAAATTTTACAATTTTGTAACATTACATGATAATATTTAATTGATTCTATACTGAAGTTTTCATCTCTGTCATCATCATTTTCTCATTTGAGATTCAGCTTTATGAACTGAATTTAATGCAGCACCTTCGAACAAACTAAACAAGAAACAAGAAAATGCGAATATATTATACTCATGTGGGCTATAGTAAATTTGTGCCCCAGTCTCTGCCGGAAGAGCCTTGAATATACCGAGTCAAATATGCATAAGGTAGATTAATTTTGAAGATAAGACACTACCCATAAAATTTTCTCATTTTATGAGGACTTTATGATATGATTTTAGAGAACTCATAGGCGCAAACCCTTTTGATTAATTACTCTTGATAATTAGAGAGAACTATTGATTAATATTAGTTGTTGTAAGTTAAATGCTTAACGTATAATAGTAACAAATTTAGTATAGGGTTTAAAATTTATTACCTTATACTTAAAGCTGATGGTGAGGTAATGACGAACCCAATCAAGATCCCATGATTTAATCGTCCCTTTTTGCTTAGTCAGCAAATGTAGTTGACTCAACTTAATTGAATTATCATTGCCGAAAGTTATGAGCTGTTTCGTGTTAGGGAACTTTATAGATCCATGGTGGATGTTTGTCTAAGAAGATAAATTCAAGTAAACCTTAAGTCTTAACCAACAAAACATTGTCTTATCAAGTGCCACCATATTCATTACATCAGAGTTTTTAGCCATTGGAAAACTTGCAGGTTCTAGCCATGATCGTAATTTAATAGTGTCATTTTGTGATAAAATTACCTAATTGATTAGAGGGCCTCGATCATAACCGATTACCTACGGTGGCATTTGGCTGTGAAATAAAATTGTTTGAGTGATTTCAACATGCTTGTGCGCTTCTCAAGGCGAGAAACTCAAAATTCTCTCATTTTTTCAATCCACGTAGCATTCTTAGCTTATATTTGCACATTTGTCTGAGTACATGTGGACATTTCAATTTTGAAAGATTTGATTTTCTTGCACAATCTTCAATATACCTGTGTCATGCAATTGCGTGATTTTCAGTATAGTTGCACAATTTTTAGTACGCTTGATGCATTTACACTTATTTTATTTAAATTTATTTATTTATTATTTTATTGATGCATATATATATATATATATATATATATAATCAACTAAATTAAAATTTAATTTTTAATAATAATAAATATTTATTTTAAATGGATAACCATTTATTTGCCAAGTTTTCGTAGCTTGTGCACACCGAATTTCATCCTCGTTTTATTGGTATGGGTGGATTTTTTGTCTTTTCTATTGTGTCATAACCCAAGCTATATGAGTGTCATTTTCTAGTTATTTCAACATTCCAGATGCAATAGGGTGGTTTGTTTTGAGAACGGACGACGTTTGAGCAATTTCTCACAATGTGTGTTCATAGTCTATCATTTTCAATCACATTTGCTCCAACTGAGCGTGAATGATCTTTTTTTTGGTAATGTTGATGTTTCAAATGCAATTATGCTATCCATTTTATAAATAAGCGACATTCTAGTTATTTCACGCAACGTCACATTTTTAGCTTGTCATTTTTTATCGTATTTGATCAAGTTAAGCATGAAGGGTGCTTCATTGATAATTTTGATGTTCAAATGCATTGGCGAAGTGCTTTTGGTGAATGGGTGATGTTCGGGTGATTTTGCACAACATCGAGGTATTTCGAACCTATTTTGCACAAATTCACGGTAGTTGATCCATGTTCTCATCACACTCGTTTCAATTGATCGATAAACACATACCCCTAACAAACATTGTGCGTGTCTAGAGCGGACCTTTTTTATTGCAAATTAGTTGACCCTGTAGATCTCGTAATTCATTTATATATATGCTAAGAGTTTAGATTTTGTAGGTCTTCAAAAATATGTATAAATGTTGATGTGAAGCACACATTTGAGCTATGGCATGTGGGTATTCATTATTGTAGTCTGGTTTAGTATAGACTTCACATCTTGGCTTTAAGGGAATGGTTGTTGCTTTTTAATCTTTCTTGTTGAGCACATTGGAGTCACCGTTAGCCCTAAAATTGTGCTTGTGGATTTATGACTAGTTTCATTTTACGCACTTTGACACGATCCCCTTTGTTTTATCATCATGTTTGCACTCTGTTCTCATTGCTTTTTGAGGAAAATATTTCGCTGAACTAGACCTGTTGACATGTTGCAGGACAAACCTACCAAGGATGCTATTTGGGACATATTAGACTAGGTCAATTCTTAGGGGGCTGTTGATGTCATTGATAGGTTTGAATAGCACAAGGAGATACTTAGGGGCAGTAGTGTTTATGGCGGTTTCTTCGCTCGGTCATCTTCAATTACCTCCTATGAGCTTGATTCTTCTATTCATCAGGAGCTTTCAAAATGGGTGACCACTCTCAAACTGAAGTGAAGGGAATTGAACCCGCTAGAGAGTACATTGGACTAGATGAGCCATGGATTGTGTTATATTTTAGAGCCTATTGCCGAAACTATTTAACATATCATACAATTTAGATTATTGGGCCATCATCAACAGCAGCCTTATTCACTATATTTGCCTTAGGATTGTCATTTAGGGTAGCTCTTTGGACAAATCTATGGATATATCTTATGGACTCATTATATCTTATAGATGCATAGAGACATACTAAGATAGGTAGGGATTTATGAAGTTGTATATGCTACTATGTTCAACTTTGATGGTATTCCTGCTTCGTGGATTAGGGGCATGCTTGAGTTCAGGGAAGAGGTGGCTTGGACTATCTTGTGACATAGAGAGATAAAAGAGAGAGCCGGAGCAGCTATTGGGTGAAAAGTGTGAGGGAATGAGGGAGGGTTTATGATGTGAAACAATCCATGCGAAAATGACTTGCTTAAGGAAGTTTGCACTTGTAAATTTTAGAGAACAATATTAAGCAATATCCTCTATTGATGTAAACGGTAAGATAACATTAAGGTGATAAAATAGCTTTGGTCGAAACATATGCGAGAGGTTGAGATCATTAAATAGTCAACTAAATCTTACTTTGCATACATGAGTGGTTTCAACGAGAAATCTCAATACTAACAATAAGATTAGGCTATGAAAGATCCCTCATACAACTCTTCCTATTACTAGGTTCTAGCGACGAATAATTGACATGATCTTCATGAATCTATTAATAACCATAAACGAAAAGTAAATTAGGAAGATAAGACATGAGAGAGGAGTCCCAAGAAGAGCTTTACCCAATGAAAAGATAATGTAGAACTCTTATGCGAAGGTCTGGATGCTTGAAAGATGGTTGGCAGCAGCCTTCAACTCTTAGTTGACTGTGGACAGCCGTTTGGCAACTTCTGAGGGGAGAACAACCACCAACCTTGGTCTAGAATCCTTGGGCAGCGGGTGGGAATCCTTCCAAGCAGCTGGACAGCTTTTGATCTTCGATGGACTGCAACTAGGAGGTCTTCAAGTTGGCGAAACAACACGTGAAGCCTGCTGGAGTCTATGGACGGTAGATGGGAACCTTTAGGATAGAAAAACAGGGAATTCGAAAGGGCAGAACAGCAGATTTCCAGATCCTGAAATTCGAGACAGCAAAAAGAACCAGTCCAGAAATCTGGACAGCCAATTGTGGAGCAGAATTTCAGGGATTTTCAAATCTCAGATTTGAAATCTGAAATAAAACTGAAATTCCGTTTGAGAGGGGAGGTATTTGGGAGGTAATTAAGAGGTGATGAGGTGACAATTAGAGAGAGAATCAATTGCAGCAATTCCTTGAACAAAGGATGCCTGCAACATATCATTCTATCTGATATTTACAAATAATCTCTGTGAAAAATAACAACCAGTATCTTCAAACATAAAGTAAGACAGATAAGAGTGCATTATATGATTAGACAACGTTCAAAACATTCAGCCCACATGCCATTTCCATGTTAACCAAGAAACAAAATACTTATCAAATTAAAACACAAAAATGCCAAGCCAAGTAATCAATTCACTAAAGAGAACAAACAATATAACTTCTTATCATAAACCACAGATGTTCCCAATATCAACCACATGTATTCATTCTTATCAATCATCATCACCATTCATTTCAAATTTTTTTTTATTCCCACCATTCATTTCAATTAAGATAGGTAATTGGTCAACTTTTAGCTTAGATCTTTTTGAATAGGATCAAACAATTTTGAACTTAGGGCAGCTTCTTTACCATAGTAAGCCCTCCTCATCATTGCTCCCTGCCTCACCATACATTTGTTGATCTTCATAGGAGTGTTAATAATTGACCCGACCCGCCAACTTGTCTCGAAAAATCCGAGCTCGAGCTAACCTGTTTAATAAATGTGTTGAGATTTTCGACCTATTTATTAAATAGATCGTGTTCGGGTTGCTCGCGAATTCATTTTTTACCCGAAAATGACCAATTTAATAATTTTTTCCCTTTTTTATATATGGGTAATCTTATTACTTTTTATCAAATATCTTAAATTTTATAATTAATAAGTTATAAAAGATTGTGGCCGCAAGCAGGTGAGCGGACTAGGGGACGTGCGGCACAACTGGACAAGCACAGGTGGGGTCTACGAGGGTAAAAATATTGTAGAAATAATCTTTATATATATATATATATATATATATATGAAAAATACTTTTACATTAAATTCTAAATTTTAATAATAAAATATATATTTATTTTAAATGCATATTGATTTGTTTACAAAATTTTCATCAGCCATGTGTATCAAATTTTGCCCTCATTTTGCTCATACGAGTGAATTTTTGGCATTTCTCTCATGTATGGGTGTCATTTCTAGTAATTTCAACATTCCAAATGTAATATTGTGGTTGGTCCACAAACAAATGAAATTTTGGCGATTTCATAATGTCGCGTTCATAATCCATCTTTTTTATCACATTCTGTCGAATTGCATGCAAAGGGTCCTCCCTTCCTAATTTTGATGTTTCAAATGTATTTGTGCGATCTGTTTGTGAACAGGTGATGTTCGATTAATTTCGTGTAATGTCGTGTTTGTAGTTTTTCAATTTTTACCGCGTTTAATCGAGTCGAGCATAAAGGGTGCTTTTTTGATGATTTTGGTGCGCCGAATGCATTGGCATTGTCCGTTTTGTGAATATGCGAAGTTTTAGCCATTTTGCATAGCGTCGAGGCATTTGACATCGTCTTTGTTGATTGACATTCTTGTTGTGCTTGTTTGAATCCATCAGTAAACGCATGAAAGTCAATAGCATATTCTTGACAATTAGAATGAGAATATAAGAGAGGAAAAATAGGAGATTTTATGATTGAATTTTATTTTCTTTCTCTGTAAAAAAGATAGGAAGCTGTATATAAATAGGCATAGAAATAACTATTTATGAAAGAAATATATTTAAAAGTTAGTCTTTAATTATGGAATTCATAATTAATTGCACAGTATAAATATAATGTAGTTGTCCATGAATTGTTCGATTGCTGTAAATTAAAAACTGTTGTTTGTAGATTACTGGATTATTATAAATGAAAAGCTATTGCATATTGCTTGTTGTAGATGGAAATGTGCTGGTCACAGATTTAAGATTATTTCAACACTCTCCCCAAATTGGGTTATATACGTTGATTATGTCCAGCTTTCAAGTATATTATCAAAACACATTTTGGTTTAAACCTTGATGATGATATTTATATTTTGAGAGTTTGTTAGAATATAATTTAGTTGGGTTAAGTTATCTTCAAATATTATTTTTTTTATATAAAATGTCAGTATATCAATGTGTTTTGCTATGGTGGATATGATTTTTAGCAATACTTATGCTAACGTTGTTGTTATGATATAATTTGAGATTATTTTTTTCACTTGATAGTTTAGTTATATTAATAACATTTTTAACCACATTCCTTTTCAATATCAAGTGTCATTGCTTTGTATTCTTGATGCAGTCAAGCTTTATCATTTTATGTTTTTTTTTTTAATTTAATTTTTCTTGTGTTTTGAATGCTATGTAATTTAATTTTGTTTATCCTATGATGGAAAACAACTCATGATCATGCCGGGTTCGATCCTCTCGGGTTGGTTCATACCATTATCCTACCACTTGTGTTGATCTTACTTCCTTGCTCCTTGGTGGCTAGTTAGGTATTTAATTTGGGTTGTTTTCCCATATTGGGCTTGGCCCATTTCTTCCCCATGTTGGCTGGCTATTTATCCCCATGCTAGCTAATTCGGTTTTTCCATGTTGGAAGGTTGTTTGGTCTTTCCCATGCTAGCTATTTTTCTTGTGCTAGCTGTTTGGTTTTCACCCTTGCCGGATGTTCAATTTTCCCCCTGTTGATTCCTATGCTAAGTGTTTTGACTTCTCATTATGAGGGTTGACTTGGATGGTTTATATTGGCTATTTTGGTGACCATTTAAGTGAGCAATTTAATGCTTTTTCCCTTTTTCTCCTATATAATATAGCCTATTTGCTATTTGAGGAGGTTTTTTGATGGTAAACAAGTTAAAACGTAAGGGTTTTTTCCTATCTTGTGAGCTATCTTCTTCCTAATCCTTATTCTCTCCATGGTTTCTCTTCCACCTGTATCTTTCTTCTCTAAATATTGTGAGCTGTAAGGTGTGTTATGCCTTGTTCTATTGGTATTTACCGGATGAGTAAAAGCCTGTGCTGGATCATAATTTCTTTGGTGAATCTCTGGCTTGTCCTTTTTTTTAGCACCTTTTCTAGTTTGTATTTGCATGTAAGGTGACCATTAGTAGTTGTTCTGAGGGTGTTTTAATTTATGTGTTTTATTTCTTTTTTCTTCTTTCTTGAGTGACTTCTTAACCTTTTGCCCATCTTTGTTTCTTAGTTTATATTGTTTAGTGTTGTTTATATGTTATTAAAAGGAAGCGTCTTAATTTGCATTCCTAGTGTTCTCCTACTTGATTTTAGAACCTAACTTGCATCAATTTTGCTTCAAGTTTGCTTCGTGAGGCCATAATAGATTGTTTCTTACTTCCCCAAATAACAAAGTTTCTCCATGTGGAAGTACTGTAGCCAGATGTAGATTTCAATCGAATTAGTCTATAGCTCAATCCATATCTGTCAAAATTTGTATGTCCTTGTTGGATGATTTTTTATATGGCAAACCTTTTATTTGCATCACCTTGAGGTTTGTATTAACAACCTTTATATGAACTTCAATAGGGTTATTTATGTATTAACTTATTACCACCTGATTTTCTTCTCCACCATGTACATGTTATATTCTGCAATTGTCCATCCTGGGTATATTTGCTTGTACTTTGCATAAATATTGACTCAACTGTTATGCCTTCAACCAAATTCACCTAGCACCCGCTCCAACATAAACTGGACTCTATATAAATTGTAGTTCTAACCCTCCCAACTCCATTATCGGCTTCAAACGTCTCCTAAAATGCTGGAGCTTTTAGTAAAAACAGACAGCATTGGCCTATCATTAACTTAGCACAAATGTGCTTGAAAAAACTCAGAACTACTATTAGTTGACACTAATGCAAATGGTAAGTTATCCATAAATTGATGCATTACTTTAGTCACCCTTAGAGTTCAACTCATATAATAGATCGAGAGCATCTTCACCTTATCTGACTAACACTGGGCTAATATTTTCACCAATGCTCAATTACAACAAGAAGGGTTCTCTAGGTTTGGGAATACAAGCAAAGGAGATGAAGGCAAATACTCTATTTTGTAAAGTGCTCATCTCACTCTGACATCTATCTGAAATTATTTACTCCAGAAAGCAGAGACGGTTGCAACCGGTCATCAAATCAATCAATGCATCAATCCTTTGTAGAAAATAAGCTATCCCTGCACCTTTTTTTTAAAGAATTGGCAAGATTTATGCACATTCTCCACATCTTAGTGCCTTTCTTTACCATGGTAATATTCCACAACCATTCTAGAATATGCTTCTTTGATAAAATAGCCGCTAAAAAATTTTCTTCTCCTGAATCTGCTTACAAATTTACTCGGTGATAAACATCCCTTTCCACCTTACATATGTAGTCAATGGCAGGCTACATTCATGTCTATGCCAGGCACCTCCAAAAGCTCCCATGCAAAAAGTATTTATTATTTCTTAAAAATAATTTAAATTTGAAATTGCATTTGACTTAATTGTTGATCTTGAAAGAGATTTATTTTTCTTTCAACGGCTTCCAAACAATTCTTGTTATCTGATCCTAGCAGCAGGATCACAGAGTTTGGTTTTGATGGAACTCAACTAACATTTCCTAGATTACAACAAGTTCCCAATTGCAATGGCAGTGCTTGAGCCACTTTTAGTTAGAAATTTGACTATCAGATGATATGTTGGCACATAAACTCTAAATTCATTCAACAAATGTCGACTAAAAATAGCATCATAAGGAGAGCTTTCCATGACTACAGTGAAACCCATTGATATCTCTTCCAAAGATTTACTGTCTCCCTAAGCCATTGGAAAGGCGTTTATTATTTCAGCTTCTTAGCTCTTCCATTAGAAACCAATCAATCGCCTCTTGACTTGCATATATTCCTTGATTCCATAGTTATTTCTTCCATTAAAAAAAAAAAAAAAACTATAGATGTATGATAATCAATTATGATTCTATGAGCATGATCATTATAGTACATGCAATGTTTATTTGGGTTCTACTGATTTGGGGGGTTCACATGTTCGATGACCACTTAGAATGTTCTATATACTGGATAGCGGCCATAACTAAATGAAAAGAAGTCGGTTTAAGGGGCAAAGCTTCTATCATCTTCAATAGGTCAAGTTAGTTGTTAGGAATACCGGCCCTGACCAGCCCCTCTTTTGGGGACTTGTAATTCCTCATGGGAGATTTGCTTAGTAATTACCTCGATCAACTGTTCTATTCACAGACCTCTCTCTGTAGATGTTGAGACGAAGGAAGACCTCTTCAGACCCCAGGTGAAGTCGGCATTAATGTCTGTCATGGGCCAAAATTTGAAGCCAGCTTCTCAGAGTTGTTGCACAATTCCCAGTTTAAAAATCTATCGATCAAGTTCACATTACCTCTAAAGAGTCTGATAAATCTAGCTACGTATGATCACAAAGATTTTTCTTCTGATCCCACAGGAGCTAAGAATATCTGAAGACTTTTTTTTCGATGAAAATTTTTTGAACAGAATATCAGAAGTCACTTTTTTTACCCTGTGATTAATGTGATTTATATGCTATTCTTTCATCATCAAATAGTGATAGACTGACTGGTTTCTGCTGGCAGGCACCGCTTTAAGGCCAGGAAAAGCCAATGCTTCCATGCTTCGCCAAAACAATAGTACAAACAGTGGTGCAGATCCATTTGAACAAAGAAGAATAGCAAGAAACCCTATAACTAATCCTCAATTCAATTCTTCTAATTGTTCATACCCTAGAAGAAATCCAAGCTGTAAAAATGAGAGAGGAGATGAGGGTATTGAAGGAGCCAATCTGGTTCAGCATAAACCCTACTTGTCAAGAAAAGTTGCTGCAGCACAAGCTGGTCCTAGCAGCCATTGGTAGAGCTGTTCCTTCCTCAGTCAATAATCTCAGTCGCTCTGATGCGAAGATAAAAACCTTGTGGATTGGAGGTTTTGCATCTCTAGCGGCCACCAGCTGGGAGACAACAGTAATACTTTCTTGATAGATTGACTGGCAATTTCTAAATTATATGGGATGTTTAATATTCTAGATTGGGAAAGAAATGATCATTAATGTTTGGATTTAGGAAATTAATGAGAAATAGATTGGTAAGCTTTGATCACTGATTGTAAATTTATAATCAAAACCCATATGTTATTGGGATTTTGTTTCATTTCCTTCAATCCAAACGAAGTCTCTTCTTGTCTAATGGCGTTCGGCCTCATGTTTATGCTGACACAGGGCTTATTTATTTGATTTTGTTTATATGAATGAAAATTATTACTATAATTTGGTGACTGAGCTATTTTTATTTATTTATTTTTATTAAAATTGGTGACTGAGCTATATTGATTTGATTTCGAAATGGTGAATTTGTACTTACCCAATTTGAAATGCTTATGCTGATTCATTTTTAGTTTAGGTTGGAATTTTATAGTGATTTAATTTGTTATAATTGAGCATTTTAAAAAAGTTGATTGTTTAGGTATCGTAATCATCTAACTGAAAATTCAATGTCTTTAAAATTAGTTGGTATATTTTGATTAAAAAAAAAACTTCCAAATTCTTCTCAAAACGATTCTTACATGCAAATATATTATGCAAATACTAATAAATAAAATAAAATAAATGTTAATACTAATTAGTTATCGGTCCTATAGACTTTGAGTGAAATAAAATTTCCTTCAGATATTAAGCAAATTTAGTAAGATATACAAGCAATGTCGTGCATTCTCTAATACGATTTCATTAATATCATCTTCGGCTTGACCATCTCATTTTAAAACAACATTTGTGATTTGTGAAGCCAAGGATTCATAAAATGAATAAGACTGGCCCTCTCAAAACTAAGGCTGGACAGTGAAATACCTAAGCTCAATTTGAAATTCAAGGCTCTAAGTGGGCTCGCAATAAAAAACTACTACTGCAAGAATAGTTGTATCAAATACATTCTTACCATTAATGCTATAATATCTCAAGCCTTCAGCTATTGTTTCAACAAGTGAGACCTCTCAACATTTAACCATACCAATAGATCAATGAAGTAAAGAATTCAAATGAGAGAGCAAAGAGAACTTCAAATTTAATAGAGAACAAAGTTTCTATAATATATATACTTACATGAAAAATTAAGGATAAATTTTTTATATTATATATAACGACATAAAGCTATCCATCACTCAAGAGAATTATACAATAATATCATTATATGTAAAAGCATGCTAGAAACAAGAAAACAAGATCAGATGAAACAATTCAAAGACCTGATTTAGTTTGTAACAAATGCAGTTTCCAGGACCTGGAGATCTTGTTACATTGAGCAAACGTCTTGTATTTGTCCTGATTATCCTCTAACGAGCAATAGATCAGAAAGTCTTCTAACTCACCAAAGTAAAGAACAGTGCAGCAAATCTCTATCATCAATTAAACAAGCTGAAACCCCAAAAAGTATTTCGCAATCTGTTCTTTACTGATATTCGAAGAACAATTCCAAAAACACTTCTAGGCAAGAGAAGTAAAATTCGGACGTGGTCTAACAACATTTAACACCCCTCTTGCAGTTGCCTATTTATTGTGTGAAGAAGAACAAATGAGCCATTGTTTATCAGTAAAACTACGAATTTCAGAAAGAAAAAGGTTTGAATTTACCTCAAAGAAGGAATTATAATTTAGACGCATAAGAAATTGCCTGAGAAATGGCGCTCTCTGACTTCCGGCAAGCCGGCTACTACGGAGTATAGTGTAAAGAGAATTCGACTTCTTATTAAATTCCTGATGCAAAACAACGAGTACGATAAGGATTTAGGGTGAGTTGTACAAATGAGTTATTCTTTTGTCGAACCAGTAAAGCAGGCAAAGAAAAAACACCGTTAGGTAATCCTGCACAAATTACTGAAAAATTGGTTTCCAAATCATGACAACTTTTTAAAATAATATGCTTTAAAATGAGTACAATAATAGTGCTCTAAAATGGCGGTAGTCTGCAAAATCCAGAAAGTTGACATCCGTAGCCTGATGACTCATATATTAAAAAGAGATTATTTTCATAGCTGAATACATGACTTCAAATTACAATAAAAAGTAAACTTAATCATTTGTCTCTACTTTACGAATTGAAACTAGGATTAATAACATTTGACTTCCTTACATATTGGTGGCCCGATTGTAATACTAATGGAACCAAGAAATCTAAATTAATAACAGATTAAGCATTGCCCACTTCTAACATTTCTTATCACAACTGCTCATCGATTGCCATGAGATTAATTTTAATTCTCTATGAAATAAGCACTGAACACTTCTAGTTTGGCAATTTTTTTTTTCATATGTAGACTTTCAAGGGGTTCTGAAGAGGGGAGGCTTCACAAGTTGGATGACATCATTTCTCTCTCCACCATTTCCCCAATATACCTAGAGAGAGAGAGAGAAGTCCTACAAACAATGCCAAGTTCTCACTAATGGCGACAATTGTTATTCGTGGCTAGAGAACCATACACCACCCCTTCCTCCATTTTGTAATGCTAGGCTCAATTGGATACATTTCATTAGTTTTATGATTGGCTATCAACCTAACAACCCTCAATCTTTCTTATATGGGCTAGGGAGCAACAAAAATTATAAAAAAAAAAAAATTAAATGTCATAATAATAATAATAATAATAATAATTTAAGGATTATGTGACTCACAAGTTAGCCAATCTTGATAAGAATCATTAAAGATATGATTTTAGGATTATAACAATTAGATTGATTCTCTTATGGTCCTTAGATTGCAATACGTGTGTCTCTTCCTATTACAAATTTACAATTGTCCGTCCCTCTTGGGTACTTCTTTTCTTTTTTGTAAAAAGCTTTGATTTATTTGCATGTAAGCCTTTTGGAAAGTTAATAAATATTTCCACATATTGTACATAATCAAGTAATAAAATTCAAAATGATTTTATTTTTACCGTTTTAGTTTTCTATATAATATCAAAGTGAGATTAGGGTTTCTATGTTCCACATTTGTTCTTTTATTTTTCTTGTTGAGTTTCTCTTCACTATGACTGGTTTGTTCAACTTCCCTTCCAAAAAGTTTACCATCATAAATAGTGAAAATTAGACTAAAGAACTTCAAGGTCTATAATACTCATATTATCTGAATGGGAAAAATTATCTAAAATGATCCAAATTTGTGAAAACCATCTTATGGATCCTCCTACAAAGTTTAAGGCCCAAAATATGTACTTTGGGATGAAGCGAATTTCATGATCATGGCATGACTGTGGTGTGGGCTCCAAAAAAATTTGGCACCCCGATCTCTCGTGATCCCGAGGAGTTTTAACGGATTAAATTCCGAGGTAAATTTTCTGAAAGGAGATTGGTTAGAGATAAAACACTACCCATATATTTCGTTTTCATTTGTGAAGGATTTAAGATCTGAGTTCAAGTTCAAGTTTCACATAGACCAAAGCACCTATGTTAATTATCCTTCCCGATAACAATTTTTTTTTCTTCCGATTAAGACTAGTCGTTAGATAGACACTTAATACCCTATCATATAGTAGAAACAAATTTAATATTTAAAATTTAAAACTTATCAGCTTGTGGTTAAAGAGAATGGTAGGGGAATGATGATGAACCCAATCAATATACTATGATTACGTCATTCCAAGTTATCATGATCTATAAAATCTTTAGTTGGTGGAAGTAGTCGACCTAATATGACCTAATTTGACCGAATGATCATTATTGATAGAAATGGGTTAGCTCGTAAAAGAGTACTTTACAAACTTGGGGTGAATGTTTGTCTAAGGGATAAATTCAAATCCGTCTTAGCTAACAAAGGGGTTTTGTGTAGTATCAAGTTTACCATATGATTCATTACTTAAAGGTATTAGCCATTGGAGAATATAAGGGTTTTGGTTGTGATCATAATATAGTAGAATTGTAGGGACAAACCAGCCGGTTAAAGGGCTTCAGTTATAATCATTTATCATTTGGAGACATTTGGGCTAAACCACCGATTAAGGACACATGCCATATCATTTACTAACGGGAGATTGTTTGATGATAAATCTTATTTATATTATTGACCGGACATTTGCTCTTTGTGAGTTGGAGTTATTTTTGAATTCATCATCATCGTCAAACTATTACAGAGGGTGAATGAGTTTTTCTTTAAGGTTTGGATGATTAATTTCATTTTAAATATTTAGAATTTTAAAATTTTGAGGGATTTTAAAAATTGATTTCTCCAATTGAGATTTATTTTCAAAATGGCTATCATTGGGGATGACATTGAAGTCATTTAAAAATATTTTTACATTACAAAATGAGAATTTGATTTTTGAGAGTTAACGCCCTCCAGTTGATAATTATCATCAACAGAATCATCATCAGAGATCTAAATAATTCATATTTTTTATTTGAACATTGTCAACTCTATTTGCTCTCTTTTTAGTACAATCACACAATGCATTTGCATTGAGTATTCACACACTTTCTATTTGGAAGCTTTTTCATTTTAAAATAATAGTGTTTTTCAATGTCGTTACACGCTTTTTGAGGTAGAACCACTTTTCAATGTCTTAACGCTTCTTGAAGTTCCATGACACTACTACATGCTTCTTGAAGCGACGTGCTTCAATGAGTTGTCACATATTTCTCGAGGCAGTGGTAAGCTTCTTGAGGCAATAGCATGCTTCCCAATGTCCTGCATACTTCTCAAGGCGCCAACACGCTTCTCGCATTGATATGCTTGAATTTTTAAATTTATATTTTGATGCATGTAAGGCTTTTTGTGCAAGTATTTGTTATCATTAGATGTGCAAAATTTCATTTTGAGGCCTAGAATATGTCTTTTGTCTATTTCTATGTGTTGTGGATCAAGCATCGTTAAATACAATGTAGATTCCTTTTGTTTTAGATAAGAGAGATATTAAGTTCATTTAGTCTCTTTGAAATTCTCATTTAAAACAATTTGTAGAGTATACCAATACCTCACTTCCACTTCCCTTAGCTTCCTCGTCATCACAGACAGTGAGAACCTGAAGAGTTCAGTCCATACAATTGTGCCCCGATGTATACCACTCATCACAACTGAAACACAGTCCCTTCAACCTCTTCTCCTACAGCTTATTCTCAGTGAGCTTCTTGAAGTTTCCTCTGATTCTCCCTCCTACAGGTTTCTCCTCTCTCGAGGGATACCCAATGTTGGCTATGAGCTACTGTCTCTGCCCCCCCCCCCCCTCTCTAGGTGCTTCTGATCCTCCATTAATTGGGCTAGCTCCATAGCCTCTCCCAAATCATGAGGCCTCATCACCATAATTACCGCCCGGATCTCTGGTTTGAGTCTTTTCATAAAGTTCCTCTCTATTACAGTCTCCGAAAGTTGGTACAATTGGCTAGCAAGGTACTCAAACTTATCGCGGTACACCACTAATCATTCCTGAATCAGAGCGAAGAACTGCTCATAGAAGTCACATCCCCTACTGGTTGGAAAATGTTCTAACAATAAATCCTTGAACTCTCTTCCAGCTCCGTATGGGCCGCCTCATGCCTCTCCACTGATACCATGCCAATGCATTCCCCTCTAAACACAAGACAACTGCCGACAGTCTCTCCTACTCCGTCAGCACATTGATGACAAAATACCTCTCCATCTTGTTGATCCACTCATCTGCATCCTCTCTCTCAAAAATAGCCATCTTAAGTTTCCTCACCTTTGATCTCCTTCGTTACGTCCGATTCCTCGAAAATCTCCCATTCCTCAAGTGGGTGATCCTCCCCAAGTGTCCCAATAATCCTTTCCACGATTGTACCCAATCCCTTCTTCAAAACCCCTCATTTTCTTTTCAAATTCAACACCCCTCCAATCACTATCAACCCCTCTCCTTTTAAAAAGCACATTTTCTATCATAAACAACACAGCCCTTTCAAAATCAAAAGCCTTTCTCCTATACACACTACCCGTCTCCTTTCTAAGAATATGCTCTAAGGGAGGCATTCCCTTATCTCCCTCCAAATTCTACAGCTTCTGATATTCCCCTCTCCTTATCACATTAGGTTTTCCCCCACTCCTTTGACCGTCAGTGGCTCCTCTCACCTTCGACGATGTCGTTTTGGTTTGGGCCTCGAGTATCTTCCTCATCATTTCTTCTATGATGGCAAACTTCCGATCAATCTTCTCGTGGACAAATGAAAATTGATTTTCAAAATTTGAAATCTTTTACATAAAATCAAATTTCAATTGTCGGATCTCCTCTTCCAACACTCTTACCTTTCTTCCCACCATAGGTATCCGGATGTAATGCTCCGATACCAATTTGATAAGAAGTGCTTGTAGAAAATAATTAACCGTTGGCTAAAATTGAATTTCAGCAAAGCCACCAAGCAAATAACAAGAGAAAATATAGAGAATAGTGCAAATGAATCCCTTTTTATTGAAGTAGCTATGAAAGAAAAACAAAATACAATTGGATCTTCAATTGGAGAGGAACATCCGACTCTCCCAAATCCCTAACCCACAGCTAGAGCCCACTCAACCTAAGAACAACCTAAATTCAGCAAACACAACATAAAAGAAAACTGAACCCTAGGTAAAAACTACTTAGAGCATGCACAACATAATGAAATTCTCAAACAACCCCATTCATACTAATTTCCCCCCATCTCCCTTTTGAAAATGTTCCCCATGCCAAAAGGGGCATTATTACTACAAGCAGAACTTCCACCTGCTATACACGATTGCTGGCCTCGTAAGGACCGGTCTAATAATCCCCTACCTATTTGTTCATTTGAAGCAGTGAATATTACATTTTAGGTGTTCTCATTTTTGTCCTCATGATACATTAAAATTTTTGTTATGTCACATTATTAGTCATGCAAGTCATTTTACTAGTCCTATTTGACTCAAATTTTTGCGAAATTTCAGCAACCTCCTGATGTTTCCCTAGCATAAGAGAAATTTTAGGGAGTCTAGACCTACCCACCATGCCAAGTTGTACATGGTTGATGGCAAATGAAGTCGTACATGGTTGATGACAAATGAGACTACGACAATAATCTTCAATCCCCCCACACCACAAAAAGGGTGGGTGCATGGGTTTATCACATGCATCAACGAACTAGGAATTTCCTTGTCACGTTGGAACAACGTAAGTGATTATATCTCATCGTGCTAAGTAATTAATGGATGGCCCAGATTTTGCTGCAAATGGAGGAGAGGTTCGGTGGGGTTGAGGAGCTAGAGTTGAGTTCATGTGGGGCTTGTTGGAGGTTGTGAGAGGCAGTTTAGGTGAGGTTGAACAGATAGAGATGGGAGAAGATGGGCTAAGGACGATTGGTGTTCGTGCGTGGGGGTTGGGTGAGTTATTAAGTGCAGGCTGGAGCTGCAATGGGATAGTTTGGATGATGACGAGGAGCTCGAATAGAAGGCTTGAGTGACGAGGATTGTTGGGTTGCTAGGAGGATCGAACAAGCAGGGAGGTGGCCAACTATAGTGCAGAAGAGGTGGGCTACTAGGGATAGAGTTGTAAGAGGAGAATATGAAGGGGGAGCTTGCATGAGTTAGCCTGGAGTGTGATGAGGTGGGTAGGTCGGGTTGTATATAGTGGAGATTGTGGTTGAGAGTGTGGGCTCCGAAAATTCTGCCCCGGCCTCCCCGCCGCGCTTTTCTTTTTATGCTGGGCGAGGGGGAGTTTTAACAAAATAAGTTCCGAGGTAAATTTTGGAAGGCAGATGGGTTTGTAGATAAGACATTACCCAGAGATTTCGCCCTCATTTTGCGAGGACTTTATGATCTAAGTTCTGGTTTCCTATAGGCGTAAGCCCCTATAGTTAATTACCCCTCCCGATCACGAGAGAGAACTTTCGATTAAGGCTAGTCATCAGTCAGATACGTATAGAATACACGTTATCTGGCATATAGTAGCAGCAATAGGTTTGGGATATTGAGGATTGGGAGTTTGGAATTCGAAGGATTCGATATTTAGAAATAAGAATTGCACCATCTAGCACTTAAAGCGGATGGTGGGGAAATGGATGATGGGCCCGATCAAGATCCCATGGTTCCGTCGTCCCGGGCCATCGTGGTCCCTGGTCTACTTAGTCAGAGGAGGTAGTCGACCCAACCTGACAGAAGGATCCTTGTCGGCAGCCATGGGTTGCTTCGTCCAAGGGGACCTTGTAGACCTGGGGTGGATGTTTGTCTAAGGGGACAAATTTGAATCCACCTTAGCTGACAGAGGGCTTTGTGCCCTATCGATCATATCCTATTGATTCATATCTCAAGGATTTGATGTCAGTAAGGAGCGTATTGGCTCTGGCCATAACCGAGATATCGTGGTGCCATTTGGCGGCGAAACCACGCGGTTCAGAGGGCCCCGGGTCATCGTAACCGTTTATCCTGCGGTGGCCATTTAGCGGCAGACCGCCGGTTAGAGGACACGTACCACGTCCTTACTGGCAGGAGATTGTTTGAGAATGGATCCTAGTGATATTTTCGACTAGGCATTTGGCTCTTTGCTTGCCCCCCGCCCGGGAGTACTTATAAATCATTCCGGCCGCGCAAAGAAAGGGTACACCAGGCTCGCCTGGCCTCGCCGTGTGCGTCGAACCGGTTTCCCTCCTACCACGGCCACTAAAGGCGTGCTTAGGTGGTTTGCCGGTCCGACACGCATGTCGAGACAGGATGGCGTGGGTCGCTCTCTTACCTCAACACAGATGTCGTGCCGGTTGCCCCTCCTACCACGCTCAATAAAGGCGTGCATAGGTAGACCGCCGGCCCGACACGTTAGTCGAGATAAGAGGGCGAAGGTTGCTCGTTTAGCTCAACACAGGTGTCGTACCGGTCGCCCCTCCTACCACGCTCAATAAAGGCGTGCATAGGTAGACCGCCGGCCCGACACGTTAGTCGAGATAAAAGAGCGGAGGTTGCTCGCTCACCTTATCGTAGGTGTCGCGCCAGTTGCCCTTCCCACCACGCTAAGAAAAGCGTGCATGGGTAGACCACTGACTCGCCACGCATGACGAGGTAAGAAAGCGAGAGGCGACTGTTCGCCTCGTCGTAATCGGCGTGATGGTACGAGCATACTTTGTTATTAACCTTAATTAATTACAATTAATAATAATTAAATTTAACTAATTATAATTAATTATAATTAATAATAATTAATTAAAAATAATCTAATTAATTATGATTAAATTTAATTAATTACAATTAATTGGAAATAATTTTTAATTAACTATAATTAAAAAATAATTAAATTATAATTAGCTTAATTAATTAATATTAATTACAGCTAATTAAAATTAATATAAATAGTATCATTTTTTTTGGTGCATGCGTTAAATCCCAGAGATGGGTAAATCTCGGATTTAAGGATTCACGGCTTAAATCCCGAATTTACCAAATCCCTTGGTTCGGCTGATTTCCGGGATTTGGCTGAAGAAGAACGCAAAAGAGAGAAAGTTACCTTTCTCAGCAAGCGAGCTCACGTTGTTGCCTCCGATCAAAAATGTCGTAACTTCCAATCCCGCAGGAATGGAAAGTCGTTGATGGGAGCAAAGTCGGACGACCACGACGGGGTCGGAGGAGGAATATAGAGACCGGCTTCAGGTGAGGATCTCAACTCCTCTCTCTCTCTTTCTCTCTCTCTCTCTCTGTGGACGGAAGAGAATCGGGATCAAGCCCGACAGGAGGAGACGAGCTCGGCTTGGGGAGGAGATCGGAGGGAGAAGTCGAACGAGGGAGCAGAGGCAGCGAGATCGCGAGAGGGGATTTTTGCGAGAGAGGATCGCGAGAGGAGGCCGAAGGCCTCTTCCTCGTTCGCTTTTAACGACGCCAAGTCGTGCGAGCGATCGTGTGTGAGGCGACGTCGAGTCGTGCGAGGAGTGGCGACGACAGAGGCAGTCGTGCGAGGCGCGACGTGGGGCTGCAGGGAGTAGGTAAGATTTGGATTTTCTTTTTCTTTTTTTTTTCTTTTTGTTACACAGCAGGTCAACAGAGAGGCTTGGCGAGCTGGGTGCGGCCCACTGCTGCTAGGTTGTGCAAGGTTACCTTTTGTTGTGTCACTCGTAGTCTGTCGTTTTCGATCACCTCTGCTTGAATTGATGGTGAGAGGTCTTCCTTTGGGTAAATTTAATGTGTTGGATGAACGACTTAGTTCGTTTCATGATCAAACATCATTTTGGATGATTTTACGCAATGTAGTGGCTACCCATCGTCGTACACATTGTCTCTTTGTCGTCTTGCATGCGAGAGGATCCTTCATAATAAATTTTATGCGCTGAACACCTCGATGCAACCTGTTTCACAAATATATAATGTTTGAGTAATTCTGACTACAATCGAGGCACTTCAAACTCGTCACATGCGACCTTGTGTTCATGAATCATCCTTTTTGTCGCATTAACTCTCATCGATTGCATTATGCATATAGACAACATGTGAAACACCATTATGCTTGAAATTAGTGGGGCATATATGTTTCTCTCTATCACAAAAGAAGGTGATATGCCATCATACAAACTAAAAAATGAAGCATGTTGCCCTCAATTATGAGATCAAAACAAAGATTTTAACAACCAAGCAAGCTGGCTTTCCTGTTAATGAGTACTTTAATGCAATTAAGGCTTCTTAGCTTAAATTGATTATTACCAAATCTCAAGAAGATATGTTGCAATGATGTGGTAATTCTCAAGTAATTTGCAGAAAAAGAAAGAGTGTTTGAGTTCTTTACAAGACTCAATATGATATCGACCAAGTTTGCATTCAAATCTTAAGAAGAGAAATCCTACAATCATTAAATGAGATTTTTTCTCTCATACTAGCATAATAAGAAAGGATGGTAATGCTCGACACTCTTGTATCCATCATGAAAACAATCGAATCTCAAGGTAAGGGATTTATTGATAGACTCTTTTCTTAAAGAACGACAAACCTTCTTCCAAAAATAATCTATGGTGTAATTATTGCAAGAATCAAAAGACACATCAAAAAATTATATTGAAAACACCACCAAAAATAGCCAAGCTATGGTGAAAAAAAAAGGCCACTAAAAAGTATACTCCTTGTTGAATCAGAAGAGCTCAATATAAATAAAATTGACAAACACAAGAACTCAACTCTTTTAAAAAATTATTCGGATCATACTCTCCAATTTAAAATGATATGACTTTATAACTCTTGTATTTTCAGTGCCTTAAATATTTTCCCTCACACCTGGATTCTAGATTCAAGAGCCATTGACCATATGACCAAACTTACTAACATTTTTGGAACTTATAATCCCTACCTAACAACAGAAGAATAAAAGTGCCCATAGTTCAATAACTATTGTATGTCAAGGACAAATTTCAATTTTATCCACATTTATCCTTAGTGATGCATTACATTTTCCTGGATCTTGCAGTAAATCTTCTATCAACCCATAAAATTACTAAAGACAACAACTGCAAGACAACTTTTTTTTAATCATTGTGTTTCCTATGACCTCACTAGAAGGAAGACGATTAAGCAAGATAGAAAAAATGATGGGCTATATCATATTAAAGACAAAATTCACTTGTCATCTTTCTTCATTCCTACCTTTAATATAAAACTCATTTGGAAACATCATTATAGGCTAAGGCATCTCTCTTTCAAAATCCTATAATGTATGTTTATTTTCTTTTTCTATTTTGAATGTAAACATGGTAAAAAATTTATTGAGAGAATAGTGAAATTACCAAACATTATCTCGATTTTTTTTTTTCTAAAAGTGATTATAAATCCTCTAATCCTTATCTAATTCTTCACTCTGATATTTGAGGGCCATTCAAAATCCCCAACACATCTGAAAATCCTTCATCGATGACTGCACTTGAAAGCAAGTATATCTCATTAATAAAAAATCTAATATCAACATTATTCAACGCATTTTCACTGCCATGATACAAAATAATAAAATGCTAACATCAAGATATTTTGAATTGATAATGCTCGTAATTACTTTAATCACATATTAACACCTTTTTTATAGAATAAAAGTATCATCCATCAATCCTCTTATCTATGCATCGCATTTGTAATGAGTTTCATCAGTTAATTCATGCACAAATCCAAAGAGTATCAACTTCAAGCTGGTTATAAAATTCTAAAAAAATCTTAAATTAAGTGATGGTAAAAGAATTCTCTATAAAAAGAAGAATACTTTATAAATTGAAAGGTATATTAATGCAAACTATGCAAAATCAACAGTGGATAGAAGATCCCCATCAAGGCACATATTATTCTTGGGAAAAAATCTACTAATATGTAGGAAAAAACCAACTATTGTTTCAAGATTTAACATTGAGTCAAAATTTAGAGATATTGCTCAATTAATCTACAAGCTTCTCCGAATCAAAATTATTTTTAAAGATTTAAAATCAAATGGTACAGGCCAAAGAAGATATATTGTGGCAATACATATGTCATTAGCATAGCTCATAATTCAATCCAACACAAGCATATCAAACAAGTGGAAGTGGATAGATATTTCATTTTAAAAAATGGAAAGATCTATATTCTATATATGGCAATAGGAAATCAATTTGCAAATATTCCTATCAAAGGACTATGCAATCACAAATTCAAAATTATTATAAGCAAACTTGGAATAAAATATTTACACTCGAAAGATCGTAGGACACACAAGTAAAATGATCTTGGCAGAGATGTTTGAGCACACGGATTAAAGGTTCTAACAGCTGAATTGATCCTCTTATGACCCTTAAATTACAACTAATGTTACTCTTCCTATTCTAGCTGTTAGCCCATCTTGGATACTTTTTTATATGTTTGCAAATAGCTTAGATTTATTTCCATTGTAAGTTTTTTTGGATTAGTCTAAAAATACTCACATTTTATACAAAATCAAGTATTAAAATTCAAAGTAATTTTTTTCTACTTTTCTACTCTTCTAAAGTAATATATTATAAAAATATTTTGATGTTGAACAAATAAAAGTATTGACAAATTAATGAAAGGACAGCAATAGTTATAGTTAATCACATTGAGGAACCCACAAATCACATAAGAAATGTAGAATGTAACATAAATGCCGCAAATAGCCTCGTGCCAACCCTCATCAATAAACTCAAAGTCATTTACAGCAGGAGAGCAAGTTGACTATAACAAGAAGCAAATCAAAGGGTCCAGTAAAGGATGAGGCTGACAAGCTCCAGCGAGAGACAAAAACAAGATTACAATAGCAAAGATAATAAATATGTAATTAAAACATCAGCTCTCTTAATGTTGTAGAACAATGATAGACAAATGCCTGCATAATTACAACAGCAATACGAACGTCTGCCTGTGATACTAATAGGACAAGGTGAACACCAATTAACTGAATTGTAGTCATCAACTACTTAATTCGCAATAACAAACTGATTAATTACACGAAGTGAAAGAAGCTCCACTATAAAGTTGGAAAGATTTTTCAAGCAGCATTGGGATCCTTCAAAATTTTTTTAGGAGAATCACGGGTAAGTAATATATATATATATATATAAGTATTTATTTATTATTATAAATTTGTATAATTATTTATTGTTTTTTTTTTTTAGATTATTTGTGAGCACTCTCTTGCAAATTCTCATGCGTAGCAAACTTTTGTCCTCTCCTTGCACAACAACTCAATTTATAAGAGGGGCTATGCAGTTCATTACGACAGTCCAGAGCATTAGAACAATTTGTTCAGTGAAATGAGTGACAAATTTAGGATGTTACCAGTTGAGCTTTTCTAGAGTTACATCAATCAATCTTTCTTGTCGACATGTTTGATAGTGTGGACTTGCGAATCACATGAGCAGCCAAAACATGTGCATTTGAGGAAAATTACGAAGACTAAAGTTTTGCCTAGCCTGTTAATAATACAACGCACAAACAGAAAACAAACATTGCACCAAATGTGAACTCAGAGATGCAATAAAAACAAACTAATGTAATTAAAGTTGAAACGGTGTATTTGGTTAAAGGGCCGTTAATTTCACAGGTGAAAATTCTGAACCTGCAACAATAGGGGATAATTTAACACTAGATGAATTTATTGACCAGACAAATAACACCTAACCAAATAAATTGTAAAATTTAGTCATAATATCCACTATGACAACAACCATGTAAAATACAAGCAGCAAGACAATACCTCGGTGATCTGTTCCAATTCAGAGAGATTTGGATTAATTTCATACTGCTCAATGTTCCAGCAGAATTGTAAGCAAAGTTTCATAATGCTGTCCAGAATCCTAGATACAGACCCAATATCCAGGAAGGACTGAGATATCAAAGCCGATAAATATCTGCAAATGGAATTCAAAGGCATATAAATAATACAGTGTAGCTATCTAACAAATTATTAAATTTGATCTTATCTATAGAGTACCCCTGAAAAGCACATTAGAGTACCTAGTAATCAAACATATGAGTAAGACTGAAAGCACAATCAAAGCCGTAGGATGTTTCTTAAAGTGCAATAGAATTTTGAATCAGCAAAAAGAACACATGAACTACATTTCAAGCACAAGGTTGTTCAGAAAAACATAGGAGGAAAACAAACACCTCCCGAAGTTTTTATTAATAGATGGCTGGAGAAAAATAGATGTCATGAGTTATGCCTGAAAGTTTGCTTGAAAGAGTTCTTTGAGGTGGTCCGTGGTAAATCACATGTCAAGAAACATCCCTACAAAATCTGCCCCTCTATAGAAAGATTTGTATTAAGAAAACAAGATCAACAAATGCATTCCCCTACACAGCTATCAATATAATTCAGCAAAGCATTTTCATAAGTGTTGGAGAATCGTATTAACTTAGACAAGATTGCAGTTTATAGAAAGACCAAACATAGCCCTGCATGATGCAAAAAAATTTTGGGGAGGAGCTTAAAAGCATATACTTCAGAATTGAAGTCATGTTTTTCACGTAGCTTCACTCCAATAGATAAAAACCTTGGAAAGCAAATTGATATTCTTCAATTTTTTAAAGTAAACAACGTTGCAGTTGAAGTAGAAGCAAATATTCCTTGCCTGATGTCATACTATTTAAGAAGTTACTCCCAAAAATTTTATTCTACTATACTCTAAACTTGAGATGATTAAAATGAACTACTACGCCTTCTCTATTTATAATTTGAGAATGATTTTTTGCGAGGCTAACCTTACCAAAACACAACCATATAAAGACAAAAAAAATCACTCCCTGATGTACTTAAAAGTACCCAAAAGATTCCAATATACCTTCCATGCCACTGGATCCGCAACATACACGCAAACGAACTAAAAGCATAAGGCGTATTTGAAATATTGCACGTCTTTCAAAAACAAGCGCGAGCACAAAAAATAAAATATCACTCATTTTTTTTTATATCACTCACTTAACATAGCATAACTTTCAAATTTAAGTGAAGCATTCACAAAACCACTGGATCCGCAACATACACGCAAACGAACTAAAAGCATAAGGCGTATTTGAAATATTGCACGTCTTTCAAAAACAAGCGCTAGCACAAAAAATAAAATATCACTCACTTAACATAGCATAACTTTCAAATTTAAGTGAAGCATGCACAAAAAGGTGAGTCATTCCCTCAAGAAATGTATAGTTGCCTAGAGAAAAGCACATACAATTGCCTCAAGAAATATGCAACCGCCTCAAGAAGCATGCAACTGCTTATGAGTTTGCGCCACAATTCAAAAAACGTGCAAATACATAAAAAAGTGAGCAAATACACTTGTGAAAATGCACCAAATCATGAAAGTGCATCATGTAGGCACGTCAGAAATATGCAAGAATATCAAAGAGCATGCAAGTACACAGTACAAATGTACCGAAAAGTGTGCAAGAGCATTATATAGAAGCATCAAAAAGCAAGCAAATCATTAAACAATGTGCAAGTACACCAATCAAATGCACCAAAAAGGGTGCAAGTGCATCATGCATGAGCATCATAAAGTGCAAAAGTACATTGAAAAGTGCACAAGTGTACTGTGAAATGAACCATACAAAAGCACGAAAAAGTTCATATATACATTAAAACTTGCAAATACACAATATAAACTGATGTAGGACTAAATGCATATGTTGATGTTTTGCATTTTGAATTTATATGCCTTTGAAAGAGCTAGAGCAATTAGTCAACTTCCTTGATTTAAACGTGATTGAAAACAATAAAGCAATGATTTAGATCAAGCAATAGATTACACAATAAAGATTTAGAACACAAAAATAGCCGATCAAATCAGATTTTATATAATGTGGGGCTTTCAACAGAAACCCCTAAATTAACATTCAGAATAGTCATTCTCAAAGTCGATGTCGAAGAACGAAGACCGGAGGACGTCAATCAACCCTTGATCGTCGAAAACAAAGTCGTGGTTGTGTTCTGGATCAGCCATACATGAGAGTACAACAAATTACAAGGTGCTGAAATTTCTAGAGCGCAAACGGGGACCTTTCGGACAGTAAGGGGAACTTGCTGAAATTTCTGGACAGCCACCTTGTGTGGTTGAAATCCTCCCAAAATATGAAATTTTAGTGGAGAGATTGGTTGGGGAATTAATTTGGAAGGCCCACAAGGGAAAGAGAAGGAGGAAGGAGCGTCTAGTTTGATTAGGGGTTTGATTTAGGACACTTAAAGCTTGCCAAACATAATTTGTTATTTTTAATTGGAGGAGTTATTAGTTAATAGATTTGAAATTTTAAATTAGGAAAGAAGGATTAAGTTAATTCCTATTTGAAATTCAGATTTGCATGATTTGAGTGGCCTTCCTAAAATAGGTTTCCTTGTTGAGGAAATAAAGTTCAAATTCAAATTCAATTGAATATGAGTTTAAATAGTTTCTAAAATTAAAGGAAGCTAATTTAGGAAAGGATTTGAATGCTAGATTTTGAATTTTGGAGCCAAGGGGAGGGATGATGGGCGGTGGGGCTAGGGTTAGAGATGGAGGAAGGGAGGGGACTTGGGGCAGGCTAGGGTTTGGAGGTGGAGGGAGTTTCAGCCAAGGGAAAAGGGAGAGATGGGACTGGCGGCTTGTAGGGTGGAGGGAGAAGGTGGCAGGCCGAGGTTTTGGGGGTTAAGGTTTGACCGAGAGGGAGAGGGGAAGATGGGTGCCGGCGACTTGGAGGAGGTGAGGGAGACTAGCGGCTAGGGGAAGGGAGGGAAGAGAACCACGAGCCTAGATGCTTTCTGCGACTAATGGATAATGTGTTGCCCTCACTTAGGGACTTCACCAAGGTTCTCACAAGAACTCTCAAAGCTCACAAAGGAACAAAAGTGCAGAAATTTCAGAATAATCATCCATCCTCTCAAAAAGAAGAGGTGGTTATAAATAGCCAAAATACAATAATAAGACAAATGACAAAAGTGCCCCTAGGGTCACAAGGCCTACGCCCTCAAGTGAGGGTAAAACGAAAAAAGGCATAAATAAATCAAAATACAAATAATAACTCAAAATAAAGTGGACATTCATGGCCGTCAATCTTCAGCTCCTCTGAAAAATTTTTGCGGTCGGATGTCCTCATCATAAACGCACCAAAAAAGTGTGCAAATGATGAGCAAACACTAAAAATGTAAAAAAAAAAAATCAAAAAGCATGCATAACGTATCAAATCATATAAATAATTTTACCTTCATGTGCTCACACAAACGTACTAAATGTTAAAGCATAAAGTCTGAGAATACTTCATGGGCTAAAAAACAGTTTAACTAAATTAAGTCTAACCCATTACAAAATTTTGAAAGTTTTTCTTTCAGATTATTTCTTTTCTTACTACCCTCGAAAAAAGATGCTTCCTTGGTTGTGTGGAACATGGATGAGCATTATTTCATTCCTACAAGTGATCCGACTGGAAGACGTGTTACATGAGTACTTCAAGATCTAATAGAGAATGTTCATTTAAATTCCTCGTGAGCCACTTATTTCTATGAAACAAGATATCAAAGTGATTCATAGCATTTTTCACAATAAGTCGACGGTTTGACACCATTGGGATACGTCAAAGAAACTAGAGTATATATAGGAGACATTGGTGCTAAAACCTTTTCTCGAATATCTTCCAAACTGTTAGGGTCATTACTCCGGATCTTGTTCCCCCAGTGCAAAAGCAGTTGGTTTCGTAGTTTGAGAATTTTACTAATCTCAAGTATTCTATCTCCATCATTGCATATCAAAATAGAAAAGGTAAAAAAGAGAAGGCATAACAAGAAGAATTGAGTAAAATAAGTCAATTTAGCTAGTTGAGGCATTATGTTTTAATCAACATCCAGGCAGAAAAAGACTTCTTCCTGTACGATTGCTTTACAAACTTAATAATCATTTGAAAATTTTCAAATCCCTTCTTCAAAATTAGATACACCGATGTGCGCTCCAATAAGCTTGCTAAATATTCAAGTATAAATTATGAGAATATTGTGGGGGCTAAAGAACAAATTCAGCTATAATCCTCTTGTTTTGAAAAGTGTGCAATTGCTCTAAAGAGCATGCAATCATTTTAAAATTTGTGAAATTTTTAAAGTCAAAATACTCACATGTGCTCTAATAAAATGCATCAAGCTCCTAAATTTGAGGCCTGGGAATGATGTGTGTGCTATAATAAAAGTGAACTTAAATATGACCAGATCTTTTGCGAGCAAATTGGGAGAGTTGGCAAGGTTGAAAGTAATAAAAAAGAAAGTGTACAGAAACCCAAATGAGGTTGAAATTTCAATCAAAGAGGGCCTTACTTTCAAAATGCCTGCAAAGCTAATTAATTATGGCTTAAATTATGATAAAAATCTTTTAAAAAATCAGTGTTTGTAAAATCAAAATTAATCAAACTGAACCCTAAAACCTAAAACAAAATTTATTCATCATCTGCAACTGTTTGTCAAGGGTGATAAATTTCTGAGTACTTCAATAATTCATTCTTAAATTATCTCTTGTCAGTAAGGTTGAGCATGTGTCTTTTAGCCAGTGGCGGAGCCACAATGGGGGCACTGGGGGCACGTGACCCCACTGGCCTGAATTTTTTTTTTAGTTCATTTTAAATTATGATATTTTTATTTGTATAAAAAAGTGATACATATCTGTAGATAAACCGCCCAGTTGCCCAAGTCCCATCTCTTCCCACTCTCCACTATCATCTTCTTCTTCTTTTCTGCTACCCCTCTTCTCCGTTATTATCATCTTCGGCAATCCACCATCCTCCATTTGTCACTCGCTTGCTCTCTCTCTCTCTCTCTCTCTCTCTCTCTCTCTCTCTCTCTCTCTCTCTCTCTTCTTAACATTAGCTTTACATAGACCGAGAAGGCAAGGATTGAAGAAGTTAAATGACTGGAATGCCCTTCATATTTAAAATAGACAAGACAGGTTAAAATGAACTTGTTGCTGCCATAAAAATAGGATACCGAAATGAATAGTTGGCATAAATACATCTATTATCTTTCTAAAAGTTTTAAAGCGTTTTGTTAATATTATCAAATGGCTACTGTGTTGTTTTGTATTTTTTAATTAAGTTATTATTAAATTCAACAAAAATAAATGAGAAATTTTAATGCAAATTTTTTATATATGATATAAATTAGCAATCAATAATTTTATTAAAATATGCCGAATGTTTTAGCATTAAAAATTAATATGCATACATTTATAAAGAAAAAAAATATACATATATTAGAAATTTTATTTTTCATAAAATTAGCAGCTAAATATTTAAATGAAATAAGATAATTATAATTTATGTGTATCAACTAATAGAATATAGAATTTTAAATTTTATTAAAAACAAATATTAATATTTTTAAAATATAAAAGTATTATTTTACTATAACTGTTAAATAGAAAGATAAAAAAACTACTAAAAAATATTAGGACTGTATTAATATTGATCAATTTGTGCCCCCACTGATGAAAATTTATGACTCCGCCCCTGCTTTTAGCTAGTGGTTTCATTGTCAAATGGATTAGGTCCATCTAATCAGACAATTTCGATAAAAATGACTAAAATTATGGTCACGATCAAAACCCACAAGTTCGCCTATGGTTTAAAAAAGCCTTTGAGTAATAAAATATATGGTGCACTTAATATAGCATAAAGTCCTTTGTTAGCTAAGATCAACTTAAATTTATACCCTTAAACAAACCACCACATCAATTCTACAAGTTTCCCTTGGACAAAGAAAGTCATGGTTGTTGAGAATAATATTTCGATCAGATTGAGTCGACTACATCTGCTGACTAATTAGACTAGGTTCCATGATAACTTGCACAACACAATTATGAGATCTTAATCAGGTTCATCATCACTCCTACAATCAACTTAAGTTCGACCCTTGAATTAAATTGCTGCTATTGTAGGCTAGGCATTTAGCTTCTAACTACTAGTCTTAATCGAAAAATCTCTCCAATTAGCAGGAGGGTTGAATAACTATAAGGGTTTGTGCCTATGGGAAACAAGAAACTAGATCATCAAGTCCTTGTAAAATGCAGGAAAAAACTCTTAGTAATGGCTTATCTACAATATATTCTATCTTCTTAAAATTTGACTCATAAACACCAAAATTCTCTCAGCAAAGCCAGAGCGTGAAATTTTCTAAGCCCAAAAACTCAATCAAAACTGAAAATTGAAGGATAATGTCCAAGGGAATGGAGAGAGAGAATTTTGTATGGTGTAAAAAAAGAGCTAGCAAGTACATGAAGATTGAAGTAGAGAAAATATACTGGATGATTAGGGTTATTGATGAGGACATTGAAAGACGCTACCAACATGTTTATCGCCGGCGAAACCGCAGATCGACGGCCACGATTCAGCGCCTCTACTTTTGATTCAGATGTCATGAGATATTTTCATTTTATTTTATTTCATTTGCAGTCTTTCCATTTTTACCCCTGTGGGGTGTTACTTTGTTATTGTAGCCCAGAGGGCAATTTCGTATTTTCTCTTTTTTTTGAGTTGAGACCTATATAGTGGTCTCATGTGTTGTATTGAGGTTAACGAATATTTTGAATGAAATTTGTTTTGGTTATCTTTTTCTTCTTCTTCTTGTGGAGAGTTAGAGAGGAGAACAAGAGCCCAAGGTGAGGGCGAAAAGCAATACCCGCCAGTCATTGGAAGAGTCCGTGACTCGTGGTCTATCCCCATCATCCGATCCTCGCCTTTTCCCAACCCGCCAACCCTAACCCCTCTTGGCCGCCGACCACCCCACCTCCTCCACCGCCGGCCCTCTTCCCCACTCCCCACTTGTTCGAATTTTGAAAATTCAAAATTATTTGAGTTGAAAATTTCCGAATTTGTCAAAGCCAAATATGGAAAGTTTTCAAATTCAAATCATTTCGAAATTTGAATCGATGTGGATTTCATAATCAAACCTCCTCATGCAAACAAGCAAATTTGGAAAGTTTGTAAATTGCTTCCACCCATTTCCCTCTCCCTCTTGATGCCGTCGGCCTCACTAGGCTCCCCCTCTTTAATTGCCCCATTAATCCCTCACCCATTTGAAATTAAAATTAATTTCAAATAAAACTCCCTCCCAAATTTCAAATCCTAAATTTATTTCAGGATTTGTTAAAACTCCTCCCTCTCCTCTATTGAAACCGCTCCCCTTTTTAAAACCCGAGGCCCCCCCCCCCCCCCTCCCCTCTTTAGCTCCCCATTAATTCCCAATTAAGGCTTTAATTTCATTTGATTTGAAATTCAAATTTCAAGTCAATTCCCTCCCAAATTACTCAAAACTAAAATTAAATTTCAGTTTTGATTAATCCCCTCCATAATTCCCTAAACACTTTTTCTCCAACCCTAGCCTTTCCCCTTGCACCCGCCGGCCTCCCCTCTTCCTCTTGCTCCCGCCGCCCCCATCTTGCTTCTCTTGTGAATTGAGAAGCCAAGGAAAGGAGACGACGACGCCTCCCCTCTCCATTTCAATGTCGAATGGCGGATCCCGAATTTGAGTGGGGACTCGTGTTCGATGCCAACAGAAATCTCGACATTTTACAATCTCCATACTTCGACGTAGGATTTGAAGATGACGCCACCATTGGAGACTATTTGGATCGAGTTGTCCCAGATATCGTGCACGTCCTCACCCGTCGACGTCCCGACTACAATTGGAGCATCGTCGGCCATCCACCACCTCCATCTCCACCGGTTACCTCTCCACCAACGAAGTTCTTCAGCACCATTTCTCTAGTGGTAATATCTTTCATCGTATGGGTCTTCTTTCTCCGCTAAAAGCCTAATAATAATTGAGTGAGACGGCCCTTGAGGTGAACCTCTCATTGTTAATCGTGGGATTTTGTTAATTGTACTTTGCATTTAAATCACTTTGGAAGTTTTAATTACTTGCATCAAAATGCATCAAAATGCTTCTCATCATTAAGCATCCTCTTAAGCCTTTGAAAAAGATTAATTAATCAAATCACTCTGAGATTCCCATGATTTTGTAAATCTCAATACATATAATGTGGATCAAATACTTTACCTTTATATGCATTGTCTCCATAAATAACTCGACTACACTTTCTGGGATCAAGATATAATATACTTCATAATTTTGCACATTAAACAGCATAAGGCATCGATTTCATATTATTATAAAAAATGCCTATTTTGAAATTAGACCTAATATATTTTATTTTATTGAATACATACCCTTGGTGGAAGCTCACAAGTTCAGTAAAATCATTGGAAGTCTGCACATGAGCTTGTAATAAGTTCCACTGAGACTCAATGACATCAACCTGTAAAAGGATGCACTCAAATGATATATTAGGTTACCAGCAAAACATACAACTCAGAAAATCATTCAGGATAAACAAAAGAAATGGAACTAATAGTAGCAGCATGAATGAAGGAGGAGCTGCCAGTATTATATGTTTCCATAACCGGATGGCACGGTTAGAACTAATGTAGTTAAAGTTAGGCAACCTGGCCTCGGTGTTGGAGTTTAACCTCTCAGATTCTTGAAAAAGGGAGCATTATTTCTGGAAACCGACCTAGATTCTTAACAAAGAGACTGGTTTTAAGTTTGAAGTAACAAATTTCTATAGATTCATATGGAAGCTTATCTTTTGTGGTGAAACTTATGCAAAAATGCCTTATCTGGCACGTTCTAAGTATATCTTGGATGTTTTAATTTATTATTTGTTGCATACAAAATTGTCTTTTGCACAAGCATTTGAAGAAATAGTTATTCTGTCAAGTGATATTGCCCCAAAAAATTGGGAAAAACTTTGGACAGACGTCACTACCAAAATTTATAGCCTACGCATGGAATTAATAACTATAAATAAATTGGCAGTAATTTACAATTTCTTAGATCATAGGTATTAGTACATAAATACATTACTAAATGGATGTATGCCAAATAACCTGGATATAAAACTGAAGGTTTCTGATCAAAAAAGTCATATGCTCTCTAACTTGCCACATTGGTCTGGGTCGTATTCGACGATGTTGAGATGGAAAGCAATTCTTTTTCTCTCTTCTATGGTTGGCAAAATCAGCATGGTCCTGATGCATTGCACCAGCCCATGATTTTTCCAGTTCCATTTGTGTTCGCTTAAGTCTGATCAAATACTGGAAAACTTTAAGGTACCTGCATTAAATTAACTGCTTTACTTTTGAATAAAATAGATTACTTAAATTGGTTCTTCTGAAAGTATTGATTCTTCTCCATGAAGAATCATATCAACTATATAATATAAATAACGCTTTCAAAAACATACTTAGAAAGGACTTCTGGAGTAAAGAACAGCTGTAAGGGCCAGTCAACAGAATACTCCAGAGCAATTCCATCCCAACCATCTACGGAAAACCCTGATGAAGTTACTCCTTGCAAAGAAGCTCCTCGGTTGACATCAACCTTCATTTTTTGTAAATTCATTTCAGAGCTCGTCATACCAATTCCAATGGAAGGAATTCTGTAGACGAGAATAGGTTCAAAGTATGTCAAGATTTATTTTATACAAAAATTCATATTAAATTAAATGCTGTTAATCACAAGATCAAAAATATTACTAATATAATATACCCAACCTCAGCAACACCCTACAGAAGTACTTGTCTTCTTCACTTATTGTCTTCAACGCAGCCTGCAATGTCATACAAAGAACGGTCAGTGTCAAATATATATATGAATCTACAGAAGGAATGTGCCAATGTAGGCTGAACAAACATTTCCTAATAGCACTGAATTTATCAGATAGAATCTTGATTTTGAGTTTAAATTTTCAGTTACATCGATTTAGTCTGCAAGGAGAGCGTGATAGAACATACAGTTTGCAAGCAACGAGCATTGCATTGCAAAAAACCCTATGGGGAAGAACTACGGAAAACAAATGTGCTTGGATAGTGAGGCCCAAAAACACACAACAAGGTTATGATGAAATATAAACTAAGAAAAGTAACAAAATCATGGAAAAATCCATGATGAGATCTGCTTTAATACCCACAATTGAAAAGTGATATTACCAGATTTCATGAATATATAAGTAAATATTTCTATAGAAATTTAATGCATACAATATATATGTATACTTCCGCCAATATAAACTTTGATGAAATCAAGAATTCTGTACTTTTTATTTTGTTAGAACAATAGTATATTTTGTTTTCTATTTTATTTTATTTTCTTTTTTTTAGCTATCCAATGATGGGAAAGCATCCAATGATCATGGTAGGTAGTGCATATGACTTGGTAGACCTTTGGTTTGCTGGCTCGATTGGTCCCTGGCCGCTGGTGGTTCTCGGGTTGGCTGTTTTGGAGCATTCGGTCCTGAGCTTGTTCCCTAAGTGAACCCGCTCTGACGGTTGTCTGAGGATAGCGTCTTTTTAAGTTTCTTTATTTCTTTAAAATCTCCTAGCATCTTTTGTTGTGTTTGTCAAGTTTTGGGTCATTTGAGTTTATTTAACAAAGTTTGTTTTAAGTTCTACTCATTTTGTCAGTGTTCTTCTTGTGTGTCTTTTGTGTTCAAGAAATATAGGGTCCCCTATATTCCTTGTCTACATCAAACTTCCATGAGACTTCCACATTTTCTCACCCTCTTCCACCCCTAAACCCTCCTCAACACTAGTTCCTTTTCAATAGGACACTCCTCTACCTACCTTTCATCCTTTATAGGTATATGCTAGCACCTACCACCACATTGTTGAATTCAACTAACCACCAACTGATGACACCTCAAAACTCCATCTTCCTATTGCTCTCTGGCAAGGTAAAAGACAACATATTGTTCATTCTATTCACTACTATATTCCATTTGATCAATTATTTACTTCAATTCTTACATTTGCCTTATATTGCTTTTCTATTACATTCATAGGACATATCATGATGTGATGCAATATCCCTCATGCAAATAGGCTATTGATATCGAAATGAATGATTTCCTCAATCATTATACCATGAATCTAATTGTCCCTGCTCCTAGAGTTAAACCTGTCAACTGTTGATGGGTGTTCATTGTCAAATTTCACCATAATGACTTTCTTGACAAAGCTCGGTTAGTTGCTTATCCATGGGATCGACTATTTTGACATATTCTTCCCTGATGCTCACCTAAACTAAATCTAAATCCTTATCTATGGCTATCAATCAAGGTTGGCATATGCTTCAAATGAATGACAATAATGTCCTCCTTTATAATGACTTGCACAAAGTTATTTATATGAAACAACATCTCAGATATGTTGCTCATAAGCAAAACCATATATGCCTTCTTAAGCAGGGCCTAATTTGACAAACTTTGTGAAGTTTTTTACTGAGATGGGTCTTTGTAGCAACGCCTCAAATCACTCTATAGCTCCAGCAGAATCCATTATGCTATTAATTTCTACTGAAGACATTATACTTGCTATAACTGACCATCATGACATCTCTAAAGTAAATAGTATTTGTAGAAAATGTTGTCTCGAAGATGTAGGATGGCCCAAATACTTTTTTTGGAACTCAATATGCTTATTTAAAGAGGAATATCACTAACAACAACAGCATTAAGTCTTTATCCCACTACATGAGGTTAGCTATATGAATCTTTTTTCTCCACTGTGTTATGTTAAGAGTCGAATTCTCATTTAAATCTAAAAAAGAAGAATATCACTCCACAAGAAAAAATGTTATTGATCTTCTTGAAGAAACAGGCTTACTTGGTTGTAAACATGTTAATACTCCTATGGAAACTCATATCACATCTAATGAAGATGAACTTCTTGATGATGCATCTGAATAGTGAAGCTTAGATAAAAATTTGACTTATTTGATAATATTACCAGATCTAACATCTTATTTGTTGTTGAATTAGTCAATCAACACAAGCAAAATTCTAAGAAGAAGCATTGGAAAGAAATTCTAAGAATCTTCAAATATATCAAAAAAGTTTTAGGGAAGTGATACTTATACTAATTTTGAGAATTTGAATTTTTTTCAATATCCAACATGCTAGATAAATAAAAGACATGAAGTTGACTTATGGATACTATATTTTTGTGGGGGAAACCTAGTCACTTGGGAAAGCAAGAAACAGAGTGTTGTAGTTAGGTCAAGCGTTGAAGCATAATATGACGTTATGGCTCATTTTGCATTTAAGATGATGAGGATTAAAACAATTTTAGGAGAGTTTGGTTTCTTATTACTTAATCTACGATTATGCATTGTGATCCTATTTTTCACAAATGAGCTAAACATTTTAAGGTAGATCAATATTACACACGGGATGCGATGCTTTCCGAGAAAACGATTACTCATGTCTCTAGATCAAAACAAGTGGTTGATATTTTTACAAAGCTTCAAGGGCACCTATCTTTTTCTTATGCATGTAACAAACAAAAAGCTAATAGATATATATTGTTGGAGAAATTTTTTCATCCTCAACGGATTGAAATATTTTACGATCGAGCACAACATAGAAAATAATATATTATCCCGAATGATTAAAATATTATTTCCCTGTGAACTCAACAACAAAACTCATAACTTTATGTTTTAACATAAACTTCCCCCTATTCAATATTTGGTTGAATATGGTTTATTTTATTATGGGGTATGCATACCCCATAGCGCTGACTCCTATAGTTAATTAAATCTCAAGCGTTTATTACTTGAGAATATTTTTTATTAAACTAGTGGTTTCTATATAGTCATCAAAACATTGGTTAATATTTTCATTTTAAACCTTGAAAAGTTATTGTTCAAGGATTTAATTTTAGGAAATTTTAAGGGTGATGTGTTCAACTTTGAATCATATTTGTTGGCTCAAGAAAAATTACGCGTCGGCATGAATCCCACTTTACGGACTTAAGATTCCATTCTCCTTAAGGCAAATTGTAGTTAACCAGATTTTCCCTGAGGGTAGTATCAGGGTTTATTTAGATCTTGATCCTTACTTTCTATGAGCGCAAGCAGTCATAGTTAATTACCTCTCCTAATGCACAGGAGAGAACTCTCGATTAAGGATGAAAAATTTTAGGTGTTTTAGTTTCAATTGAGGGGGATGAAGATAGACATGATCAAGATCTCATAGTTCTGTCATCACGGGTATACCGTAGGTTTCAATTTACCAACACTAATGATCGTTGATCATAGCATCCAGGGAATCTGATTAGCAGTCATGAGTTGCCTTTGTTTAGAGATTCTGAATAAACTGAAGTGGTTTAAAGGTTGTAATGTTATTGTGGTTTAGGGCTTACATCTGTAAGAATACCCAGTAATTAATTTAATTTGGGATTTATAATTTCATTTAGAAGTTATATGATTAATTAAATTGGTATGGGGCTTGCTATTTCCATTAGAAGTAGCCCAATTATTTTAGAAGTGGGTCTTACGGCTGTCATTGAAAGTAACCCGAATAGCAGGTCTTACAACTTCTTTTGGAAGATGCTTGGATGTTTTGGTAGGCCTTATAGCTTCTAGATTTAAAAGTAGCTTAATGGTGGGTCTTACAACCTAGCCCTATAGGTTAAGCAACTCGTTTGTTTGGTTTGGATAGGTCTTACGACTTCTTTTAGAAGTTGCACATAATTTTGTTTTATAGTGGGTCTTCTGCTCTCCTTTGGAGTTTGTGTTTTGCATATTTTTTGTTTGAGGGTTTTGTAAGTTGTTTTGTTTGGCTTGAGAGTTATTTTATTGTTTGTTAGTGTTTAGTTTGGTGTTTGAGAGTTATTTTAATGTTTGTTAGTGTTTTGTTTGGTGTTTGAAAATTCTGTCTCTTAGCATTTGGTTTGGTGTTTGAGATTTTTTTTATTTAGTTTTAGGAGTTTGGTGTTAGTTGGTATGTGTTGTACTTATGATTGATTAGTAGAAATACACTTTTTTATTGCATTTTATTTGACTAATTAATTAAATGAATTTTAAATCAGTTAATAAACTAAATAATTAATTGAAATTAAAATAAGTTGGATTTTAAATTTATTTTGAATATTATTAAATTGCTCAATTTATTAAATGTATTTTAAAGTTTTTTAAAATTAATTAATGAGTTTAATTACAAATTTTTAAATAAGGCTTTAATTTCATTAATTCATTATTCAATTAATTAAAAGAATTTGATTATTTTGAAGTTATTTTTAAATAGTTTGGTAATTCAATTAAATTAAAATTTCTATTTGAATTTAATTAAATTGGTATTTAAATGAATTAATTTTAATTTTATTTTAAAATTCATTATTTAATTAATAAATGAGACAAGTTATTTTGTAATTTTTAAATGCATTAATTGAATTTAATTATTAAAAAAATCTAAAAAATTAATTAATCAACTAAAGAAGGAAAGTAAAGCGTAAAGTCAAATTATTACAATTATAATTAACAACTGAGTTGCCTATCTTATGCAACACAATTATAATTTTCTTTTACAGACTCAGCCTATGAGTCTTTAAGCTTTGGCTTTTAAATGCATCTAGGGCATCACCTAAGGGGGTTCATCCTTCTGGATCATTTCTCCCTTAATTATGTCTCACGGGCTTAAATAATGTTCAATAGAGCTCAGGTAAACCCGACATTATCGTCATTGAACTACATAGATGTCCATTTTGCCTCCTTAGGGTCCCTTTTGTCACACCTATTATGCATATATCACATATGGGTCTTTTTTGTCTCACCTGCAATGTATGTATCATATTATTTTATAGCCAACCTTTCTAAATGTTGATATTCAGTAGACTTCAAATATTTGTAATTCATACTTGCTTTGTATTGTTGCATACTTTCATAGCATTCTATCTATTATATCGTTTGCATAAAGAGAATTTATATGTGATATGTAAAGAATTGAACTTCTTTCCAAAATCTTACCAACTAAAAAATGTGTTAAACAATCATATTACATCTTTTAATACTGAGTCATTCAAATTGCATATGATTGCTCGTACAAATATACTTGACTATGAACATGCATTAATAAAATCATTCCATTTAATAACTATTTTCCAAAATATCCATTAAATACAGTGTACGTGTCTACAAAAATAACAACATATACTTTTTAATTGAAACTTGCATTACTAATCTCTTTGACGAGTTGTCTCTTTAAATCCTCCACCTCGTACTCTTCTTCATTTGTAAATTACCTACAAATTGGCTCTCCAATTTTATAATTTCCACAATTTATTATTCAAATAAATTGCATAAAATCTCTTTATACTAATATAACAATTTACATCGTAACCTTCCTTCTGCATATACCCAATGAATCATAAATACAGTTGGTGTATTTACTTTGGAAACTTTTACCAATTCCTTTTTTTTAGATCTAAAAGACAAATATTAACATTATTATACAACCAAATTGCTAACCTCCTCCTTTTTCCTTCTTCCCTAAACTTGCTTTCTTATTCTTCCTTCATTGTTTCTTAATCCCACACATTCACTAATATACGATCAAAGCAATTGCTCGCTCACAGCAATTGCTCGCTAACACAATCACTCTCACTCCCTTCCCGAACTCCACTAGCAGCTACTAACTGCAATGCCGAGTACTTCCAGCATTATGACGATCCTTTACCCTTCCAGCACTGCACTGTGCAGTGCTTTCCTTTCACTGTGCTGTGAATTGCTACAGTCCCGCTCCCTCAATTCCTTCGGCTTATGACGTGCTTCCCTCAAACAATGCTTCCCAATTCTTCTATACAGCTCTTTTCCTGAAAATAAACGGGCCCACTCACATAACTATCACGTTATGCTTCACTGCCATAGCAGACATCTCTTCAGAAATTAAAAAAAAAATACTTAAATTACTTTCATATATTATCTATTGTTAAGTGAATACTAATATTCACTTAATTCTTTTACTAATAGTAATTATTGTTAATGTTAACTTAACAGTGATTTTTCATTAATCTTTAGAATAGGCTTTACAATATATTTACTTAATTTAAATTTTCACATACTTAAAAATTTTTGGGTCTTATACATTTGAAAATGGTGGTTTGACCAAGTATTTCCCTATTTCGGTTGAGTTACATCAAGGATCAGCCTTAAGCCCATATCTTTTTGCTTTAGTCATGGATGTTCTCACTAGACATTTGCAAGAGGATGTACCTTGGTGTATGCTTTTTGCTGATGATAGTCTTCTTGTTGATAAGACTAGAGAGGGAGTTGAAAGTAAACTTGAATTATGGAGGTCAACATTAGAGACTAAAAGTTTTCGCTTGAGTAGATCTAAAAATGAATATATTGAGTGTAATTTTAGTAGTAATAGACCTAATGAGGGGATTGTGACTTTGGGCGATCAAGTCATTAATAAGAGTACTCGTTTTAGATATCTTTGATCTATTGTTCAGAGTGATAGTGAAATAGATGGGGATATTATCAGCAAAATTCAAGTTGGATGGTTGAAGTGGAGGAATGCATCGGGCTTGTTGTGTGATAGAAAGTACCCCTCAAACTTAAGGTAAAATTCTATAATATGGTAGTGAGGCCTGCAATGCTTTATGGTGCTGAATGTTGGTCATTAAAAGAGAAGCATAATACTAAGTTAAGTGTGGCAGAGATGAGGATGATTAGGTGGATGAGTGGCTTTACCCTTAGAGATAGGATACGAAATGAGCATATACGTGAAAAGGTTGGAGTAGCTCCAGTAGAAGATAAGATTAGAGAGAGTCGCCTTAGATGGTTTGGTCACATAAAACGGCGGCCTTCCAATGACCCGGTTAGGAGAGTAGAGATATTAGATTTGACTTATGTTAAGAAAGGTAGAGGCAGACCTAAAAAGACTTGGTTAGAAAATATTAGGAATGACATTTCTTTATTAGATTTAAACGAGAATTTGACTTTTAATAGGACACAATGGAGAAAAATGATTCATGTAGCCGACCCCACGTAGTGGGATAAAGGCTTGATGTTGTTGTTGTATACATTTGAAAATATATAAGACTTAAACCTGCAAAATAAGGGGGATTAAAAGTAGTTTATATGAAAGAAAAAAATATCATAAAATTATCTAGCACTTAAAATATCAAATCCTATTTCTATCCTATTGGTCATTCGTCTTTTGGGGAGTTTAAGCAATACATGTAAGCAAACATTTTCATAATAATGATTAATTTATCTCCGCTTACAATGACCACCTATAGAAAAGAGCATGCATATCTTTATCTAAACCACTTAAGCGCAAATGTCCACAATGCAAATAATTTAATGTTTATCACATCAAACACAACACATACCCCGATAAAAAAAAATCCTAATCCTAGCATGCCTAGAGAGTTGTGCATCTAAGTGTGTGATAGCTATATGGTATATCATATTACAAGTGTTTTATTTTATTATAATAAAGATGATATTTAATTTTAATCTAAGGGGTGATTTCACTTTAAGTTGTTAGTTACTTAAAACTTTTATTTGAATTTTAATTGTTTCATATCTATGAAGGTTATGAAGAATTCATAAAGCAACCAATGCTTGTTTTGAGGCAAGCTTGTTGTTTATGGAATCATAAGATCCAATGATATATGTATTCCACCTTTTATGGTGGAATGATTCATCATTGTATCAAAGGAACCTAAGTGATTTTTAGATTTTATTTTAAGCTCTCTTAATGTTTGGATAAAAGATGGATGTTTACTTGATGGGACAAAGTAAACATGCTTAAGGATTTGAATTAGGACTTCGTGAAATTCACCCAATAGGATAAGGTGAATTTCAACATAAGAAAACTTCTAAAGAACTTATAAAGATCATATTTTAAATGTCATGAAAGGATTATATCATTTATTTTGTTAAATTAAAGTTTACTTAGAGTTTGGGTCAAAGTAGAAGGATCATCTATTTGATTTGGACCAAATAGATACACTTTTCAGTGTTGAGGCCAAAGGAAAGACAGGTTCCAATAGATTTGGCACAAAAGGATGAAGGAAATTTCCTGAACTTGAGGTTGGAGTAGATGAGATGAGATGAGACATATAGCTTTCAAACTAAGGTGAAATTTTTTATGCTTTAAGGGTAAGGAGTTGGAAACTTTTCAAGGACTTTTGATGTCCATAGAAATGAAGGAAGATTTGTAGTTTTGATGCTACAAATCAAAAAGGTTTCTTTGAATTTTTGTGTTCAAAGAAGGTGATCATTTGCTTAATTTGGGCTAACCAAAATGAAGAAGCTAGACTTTTGGCTCCTAAGTTTAATGACAAGAGAGGCCACCAATTGATTTTGGCTCAACTGGTGAATTGGTTGGGCTTATGTTTGATCCCTAAGGTTTGCTAATGCTCTCATAAACTCTTCAAAAGTCATTTAGGAACTTTTATAAGAGTATAGGAAAGACACTGGGAAAAGAAATTGAAGAATTTCCTATGGCTTTTAGACTAAGGAAAATGTGGGATTTCTTCCAATTTTGGCTTCATAGAAAATAGGAGGGGAATGTGCAACTTAAAAGTTGCAAATTAGAGAAGGCTTTTTAAACTTTAGTGTTCAAAGAGAGATGCATTTGACTAATTTGAGGCTAAGTAAATAAAAAAGACTAGGATTTAGATCCTATGTCTAAGGGATTATTTGTTAATTTTGGATTCAATAAATGAAGTAGAAGAACTTAGAATTTGATCCTAAGATCAATGATCCATGTAATATGACATTTGGAGCCTTGGGGAGGCTCCAAAATGCCACACATAAGGGAAAAAGACACTTAAAGGAGAGCTCCCTATTTTTATTGAATATTTTGGACTCATTTGAATAGGAAAAATTCATTTGAATGCCTTAAATAGAATTTAAAGATAAATTTTGTTATGATCTAAGGGGAATCTAGGAGTGTGAATGGCATGGTTTGTTACTTTAGGAGATTAACAAATGCTTAAACTACTTGTCATTACCCTCAACCAATCAACTTGCAAATTGCACTAATCATGCTTAGATAATTTCAATTTGTGATGGGAATAATCCATAGTCCTTTAAAAGCCATAGAATACTCCACATTTTCTTTATAAGCACTTACAAATTAAATAAAAATGTTTGCGAATTTGCAGATTTTGAGTAAGCAACAATCTTAGCAAATGACCCATGACATGCATTCCTTTACGGTTTGAGTGATGGAATCTAAACCATGCAACCTAATTTGGTTAAGTGTGCGATCATTTGGATTGGGGTTATTCATCACTTGTTTCAATGATCTAAATTTGGAGAAATATCAAACATGAATTCAATCATTTTAACTCATAATGGGATTTGAATCACCAACATGAAGGTTCGTGAAAGACCCCACTAATTGTTTGTAAGCTTTATAAATTAATTGAAATTCACTATTGAACCTCTAACAAATTTAGAAGAAATTTGCAAATGCTAAGCAAAGCAAGCCTCCTATATCTTTTAAGTTAATTTTGCTAAAACTTGTAATTTGTAAGGGAGGTGATGCATGCCATATATCATGAAACCTATGCGTCGTCAATCAAGTTTGTGATCAAGTGACAACATCCAGCCTAAGGTTTGATCAAAGGAGAAGGTTTGGAATGCAATATGAATGTTATTTCATGCATTGAGGGACATTGAACACAAGCCCAATGACCTGACATGCGCTACCATCCTCTTGGGCTCTCACATGAGACCAACCCGTAAAAAAATCACCGGATTTTCACTATTTTGCATAGTGGACAGCGAACATATGGGTTATTTTGGTCTCTATAAAATATAAAGCGTGGTTTTTAGGGTCCTAAGGGTTTGGAAGCATCAACCACATCCACAAGGCATGGAAACCTACGGGTTTTCTAAGTTTAGGGGGTTTACCTGACCGAAGCAAGTTACGATGCTTGTCGGCGTGCTCTCCCTTGAAAAGGCGAGCTAGCGGAAGGATGAGGAATGAGCTCGCTATCCAAATTATTTTGAATGTCACTTCCATTGTTTGGACTGCTCCTGGATGTCGCTTCACTGCCAACAGCTCATCGGAGACTATAGGAAGAGGAAGCTCCCATATTTTCCCTGACTATAACAAAGGAACACTATAGTAGTTCCCTCTAGTTTTGGAAGACCAAAAGAAAGAAATCATCAGCCACAACTCTCAATTCTTTGTTTGGAAGACACGAACTGGCAGCTGGCCGCTTTGTTCCTCTAGATCTAACGCAAGAAGGTTCCTGGGCTTGACTTCCTACTCTCGGCCCGACTCTAAACATGCACAGGAGGACCAGTCACACACGGTATGATGATCCCATCCGCCCGCCTCTTATTTGATCCCAGACACGCACACAAAAAGCCTCTCAGCCCCACTTTCCCTCTCTCGAATGCAAGGCTGCAACTGGATGTGGTTCCTTGCTCAGTTAGGCCCATATGTATGTGCGAGAAGGATCCTTGCTCGATCTTCCTCTGAATGTTGCACGTAGAAACCACATTCGTCTCTACTCGACTCCACCGGAAGAACAACGTGCAAGAACGCGACTGCTCGCTCACTCCATCATTCGTTGTAGCATGCAGGAAGCACGCACGCCTCACTCAATCCCTCTCAGCTAGATGCACGCAGAAAATATAACAGACTGACTCTTATCGCTCCTCTCCCGCTTTTGGATGAACACAAGCAGAAAAGTAAACCAAATGAACCCACCCTCGATTTCGTGGATTTGGAAGATAGATACGCAAATGATTGCCTGCTAAGAGATTTGACAAGAAGGTGCCATGCGTAGGGGGCAAATTCCAATGCAATTGGAGCCGTTAGATCAAGTTTTTGATTTAAGAAGTCAAATTGAACTTGAATTGAACCAATTGGGCTAATTGTGTTCGAATTTGAGTATGAATTGAGCTCAATTAGAATCGATTTGAGAGGATTTGAGTTTCTTTTAATTCAATCGACTTAATTTTATGAAATTGGGCTCGAATCATTTCGATTCAATTTAATTTGAATTTAATTGAGCTTAACTGACCTCAATTTGGGTTCTACAAAGCTTAATTGAGTTGATTGGGTTCAATCAACCTAATTGGGTCCAATTCCAACACAAAAATTGTGTCAACATATATACTCCAATTTGGAAGTGTTGGCATATTAGTTAGTTAGGGTTGTTTGGTTGGCTAAAAAAGGAATGTAATATAAAAGGAATATGGTGCAAAATGAATGCTTTGAGTTGTTTGGATGAATGTAAAGTAAATGCAAGTGAATGATTTTTTTTATTTGATTTGTAGTAATGAATGTTGTGTAAAGTCAAAAAATGATGGTGACTAGTGGAGATGGTGATGGTCGGCAGCGGTGACGGCAGCGGCTGACGGTGATGGCCATGGCGGCGGCCAGCGAATGGCGGCTGCATTCAGCAATGAAGGCTAGTGAATGGCGACTGCGGTCAATGACGGGTGGAGGCGGTTGTCGGTGGTGGTCGGAGGAAATTGGAGGAGACCAACGGTGGTGGCGGGTGGAGGCACCTAGCGGTGGTGGAGGGTGGCGGTTGGCGGCGATCAAGAAAGCTTGCTTGTGGTGTAAATCGTTCTCGCTCAAAATTGGGTGAATTTGGTTTACCACAAAAATGAACTAGAATGGTTTTTAGGTGAAGCTCTATTTTTTATTTTTAACTATTTATACCATGTATTTTAAAGGCGAAAAATCTCTTCCACAAATATGGCATAAAAAACTTTTTTGAAAAGGTAAATCATTCCTCGCTCAAATGTCTGAAGTGTAAATATTACCAAAAATAGCAACCTTGCATATTTGTCTAACCAACAATTTGCCACTTGGCTTCTAAGTTTAAGAAGATCAGCAAGACCCACATACAAAGGCACCGAAAAAGTACAAGATGAAATTATGAGTATAGCCGGTAGAATTTCAGTTTTATCAAATGTTAATCGAACATCTAGGTACATTTTCAATAAAGAACATGTATCAGCCTGATTATTTAACATTATTATTATAACTACTATGACAATTAAGATGCTGAATTTAATCTTCAAATATAACAAACTGATGAATCTTGTAAGCTCACCAACTGAAAAGGGACCATAAGATCAGCTTCAGCAGTTGACAGCCGAGGAGGTAGACGCATCAGTTGACGGCTCCCCTCAAGGAAACACTAAAAATTAATAAGAAAGAGTAAAGAAAATTAATAGAACTAAAACAGCAGGAAACACTTCAGAACGATATCATGCTAAAAAATTGTGCTTCAGAAATATGCAGTCCGTTAAACCAACTAATATGAACATATAAACAATGAGATAAACACAGGACCAAAGGAGCTTAATAGATGATCTTGAATGAAGGATATAGTAATGCTAGAAAATATATTCATGTAGCTGGCCCCACGTAATGGGATAAAGATTTAATGATGTTGTTGTCGTCATTCAAAGAGAAGTTTTGCCGAGATTGTTTTAAGCAAAAGCAACAATACTTATTGAAACTTGCAGTGTCATAATCTTAGCAAGAACATCCATAACCAGATTCTCAAGGCACAAGCAGATCCCTGCATGCCTATAACACAAATAGTAACATGGATCCATACCTGGAAGAAATCACCTTTAGCTAAAAGAAAATAATCTTTGAGGGCTTTCAGGTGGCCATTCAAGTCGGCACGAATCACTACAAGCTGATACCAACAACATCAAGCCATAATGATAAAATTATAAAGGCAATAATGAGAATGATCCTAAGAAAGCTTTATAAAAAAAGTAAACAATTCAAGATTTAAGAAGCATGTACCTGCCATAGATGGTTTGCAGCAACAGTACAGATTGAATTCACAGCAGATTCAAACGATCTTTTATGAAACTCGGATGATTGCTGTATTTAGTAGAAACCGTAGAACTAAGAATTGGTCAAGATGTAAAATAAGTATCAAATATTATAAAGGTTTAAATGTTTTTTTTTTCCAGCTCATCACCAATTTATGGGATGGAAGCTGGTTCTGATCTAAATATTTCAATAGCTCTGGAAGAAAGCAAAAACACTTTGTACTATTGAAAATAAGCATGGAATTGCCATCACTTTTATTAAAAAACTTTAAAAAAAAAAAAAGAAGAAAGTGGAAACTACTTCATAGAAAGCGGTTGGTCATGTACCACCCAAATCCATATTATGAGCAATGCAAAAGGTGGCTTTTTTCTAGAATGAAAAAAGAGGATTTAAATTGGCATCAGACAGCTAAAATTCACTTGTACTTGGAAGGTGAAAATATAATCCTTCATTCATTCATTACTCTGCCAATTGTAGAAGGAAAAAAGAATTTCATTCATCATATCAAATCTAGTTATAATCTTTTAATAGATCAGAAAAACACATCCAAGGCTTTCACTAATTCATTCAAAAGATTCTCAACTCCTAAGTCAATGTATTTAGATCTTTACTTAGAAACAACTTATTTTCTTATTTGAATTCTCTTGAGCTTGGCTCTCTTCATCTCCTTTGTATCGACTAAGCTAAAGCTACCGTTTTTTATGGGAGCTGATAAAGTCCAAAAAGATTTTCAATCAAATTCTTCCAAGTCTTATGCAATTTTCAAGGATATTTTAAGCTTGGCTCTCTTCATCTCCTTCGTATAGTCTTGAGATAAAGTGATGTGAAACAATCGAGAATTGCACGTGAAATTTATAAAGAATCACAAAGTGAGCTAATTTTAAGATTAAGGTATCGTGAGGTGAGGTTCAAGAGTTTTCAATTGTCAAAGTTATTATGATAAGCAATTACAAACTTGATGTTTGGGCACAATTGGCGATAGATCTTGAAATTCTCACAATAAGACAAATGCGGAGTAAAATATAATCCCACGGCTAATGTTTAGAAAATTCACAATGAGTTACCTTGCTCACTCACACTCAAGTAAGGCTTAGCAGAAGAAGGTCTTTAGCATACCCAACGATGCCATGAGGACGATAGCAACCCCAACGGCCTTGAGCCACGGAAAGGTTGACGGTGGTGAGGATGGCGGGAATGGTTGACTGTCGAGGCTCCAATCGTAGTTTGGAAGTTGGCGGTCGATGACGCTCGCAAGAGTAGGTACAACTCGATCCAAATAATCTCCAACGGTGGCGTCGTCTTCAAATCCCACGTCAAAGAACGGAGATCGTAGGATGTTGAGATTTTCGTCAGCGTCGAACACAAGTCCCCACTCAAGTTCGAGATCCGCCATTCAACATTGAAGTGGAGGTTGAAGGGCGTCGTCTTCTTCTCTTGGCTTCAAGTGTTATGAGCATCCGACTTCACAAGGGAGGGAAAGGGGAGGGGTCGGCCAAGGTGGGGAGAGAGGGGGTGGGTGATTTGGGAGAGGAGATTTAGGTTAGATGAGGGAAGGAAGAGATTTACTCAAATTTGAAACTAATTTCAGATTTTAAGTAAATTTGGAGGGAAGGGATTTGAAATAAATTCAAATTTCAAAGAGAATTTAGGAGGATTAATGGGCATTTAATGGAGGGGGCCGGCGGGTTCATTAGAGGAGGGAGAAGGGTTTTAATTCAAAACCTGAAATTAATTTCAGGATTTTGAATGAAAAAGGGGGGAAATTAATTTGAAATTGGATTTCAAATGAAGGGGTCATTAATGAATTAATTTGGGAATTAAAGGAGGGGGCCCATGCTTGGCCGGCGGGTTCAAGAGGGAGGAGGGAGGTGAGGGAGAAATTCATGAGCTTTCCAAATTAGCACATAAGCATTAGGAAAATTTATCATGAAATCCAATTGATTTTGAAATTCAAAATTGATCGGAATTGAAATACTTTCCTAATATGGCTTTTGACAAATTTGGAAAGTTTGAGGTTTAACCAATTTGAATTTCAAAAAATTGAAATGTGCGGGAAAAAAGGGACGAGGCCGGTGGTGGAGGATGGGGGACGGGGTGGTGGAGGGGATCGGCCGGCGGCTAAAGAGGACCCGGCGGGTTGGATCCCAAGGTGGTCGGTAGGGGAATTCGGGGCTCGGATTGAGGGCAATAAGGATGAAGGCTTAGGCTAAGTGGATGAGGTAAAACACAAACGAGAAGATAGAATAAACTTAACCACGAGCCGCGGACTCTTCCAACGACTGGTGGGCCTTGCGATTTGCTCCCCTTGAGCTCTCTCCCTTCTCTAACGCTCACGCAAGAAGAAGTAGAAACAAAACATAATTTTCATTCAAATATTCATTACCCTTTTACAAAGCATAAGACCGCTATATATAGGTCTCAAACACAAAGAAAAGAAAAGTACTCAAATGCCCTCTGGGCTACAATAAGAAAACACTCCCCATAGAGGTAAACTAGGAAACGGAAATGCAAACTAAATAAAACATAAAATACATCAAAAGTAAAGACTCTGGATCGTAGACGTCGATCTGCGCTGTCTCCGGCGATACACATGCTTGAACCTCTGATCGATGTCCCCATCATAAAGCTACCGTTTTTTATGGGAGCTAATAAATCCGAAAAGATTTTCAATCAAATGCTTCCAAGTTATGTGAAATAATATTTTTCCAAGTCTAATGTAACTTTCACGGATATCTTGTAATGCCTCGTTATTCAAACTCAGCTCCGCTCTCATCTACCTTACCCATAAGAAAGATAATTATGATCCTATGAAGGATTTAAGGCTTATCATCCTAATTAAACTGTATTTTTTAAAATCTTTACAAAGGTTCTTGCTAACATGCTTATTCCCTTAATGCTTAAGTTGGTCGATATCACTTAAAATGCTTTCATTATTAGATTGAACGATCTTAACTGCATTTTTACAACTTATGAAAGTATCCAAAGACAATTTTATTTTCAAGTGGACTTTGAAAGAGAATTTGATAGTTGCAATTGAAATTCCATCCTTAATTTACTTAAAAGGAAGATATTTCCCTCATTTTATTTATTGGATTCAATATATCATTTCTAATGCTAGTTCTTAAGTTATTAAATGGTGAAGTGGGAAAGCAGTTTAAATGTTACAAAGGCCTTAGACAAGGGGATTCTCTCTCCCCTCTTGTTTTCAAAAATGTGGATGTCTCAAAGAAAGGGTTGAAATCAACAGCTTCTAAGGATGGGTTGATGGTTGTTCTTAGTCAAAAGGAAAAAACCTAACTTTCAGCATCTAATATGCAAATGAAGTAATGAACCAACCTTCAAGTGATTACTCTCGAATATATTCTCTTGATTGAGAATGACTCGAGCCTCAAGATTAATTTCTCAATTTTTTCTCATCCTTGCTTGAGTGTAAAGGATAAAGGGTCAATATTGGCTAATTTAATGGGTTATTGTCATAAGAAGCTTCCTATTAAATATCTCAGTGTTCCTCTTGGTGATTATAAACTTCAAAATGATTGGTGGATCCTTGTTATTGATAAACTTTGCCCCAAACTTTCAAATTGGAAAGACAATTTTTTGTCAAAGGTAATCATCTTACTCTCATCAATTCTATGCTTTTTGTTATCCCTTTATTCTATTTCTTACTATTTTAAGCTCCTAATTGGTGATTAATAAAACGAATTGAATTAGAAAGAATTTCTTTAATAATTTAACTGGTGAAGGCAGAAGCTTGAATTTAATAAGTTGGAAGAGTATCTATAGACTTAAAGAAGTTGATGGCATTAGGATTAAGAATCCTACACTTTCAAACATCACTTTTTTAGGTAAGTGAATTTGTATTTCTGTCTCTTGTGATTGTTGCTCGTTTGCTGGTAAGATCAAAAGAAAGAAACATCTCACAAATTTGCCACCATCTAATTTTTTTCCTTAACAAGTACTCCAATTTCTCTGATCTCATTAGAGAAGTTAGACATGCAACTAAGCCTTTTTTTTCAATGACAAATATAATGCTAATTTAAGAACAAAATTTAATCTGTGGATACATAAATGGCTGGATGATGTGCCTCCTGCGGTTATGTTCCATGACTCTCTGCATTTTTTTCCAGAAATGCAACACTCTAAGTGCTCACTTTCTTGAAGGTCGTAGCTGGTTTGTTTACAAGAGCTAGACTATTTTACATTCCAAGAGAGTTTTCTTTTAATGGTCTCATTAAAAATATCAGTATCAACTCAACCAAGGATATTGACCTTTGGCAGATCTCTAATAATGGAACTTTCTCAGTCAAATCCTTCTATTCATTTATTTCTTTTGGAGAGCTGAGAAAGAGTAATGCATAATGGATTTGGAATCCTTGTGTCATATAAAATTTTATTTTTATATGGATTCTGTCTTGGAGGAGATTAACTTGTAAAGCCCTTCTTCACAATCTAGATCTTGATTACTCTATGACTTCTATTTGCAAAGCTTACCCAGAGGAAGGTTTTTACATTTTCTTCAATTGTTGAACTATTAGCAAGATTTGGAAAATGAGAAGTTTGGTATTAACAAAAATGAGAAGCATTACTCCTCAATGTTCATCTCGGAGGAACAAGGATATCAAGAATAACTTCAAAGATCTTTAGGATATTTTCTTCTTTGCTACTATTTGGTTTTTTTTTACTATTTGGTTTATATGAAAGAAAAGAAACGCTAGATGTTTCTCAAACATTACTAAAGATGAGAAGTGGATTTGGTTTGATATCATCTCTCTTGCTTATTTTTTTGATACTTTCTGCTCTATGCAAAAAAGGATTCTACCACTGGAGTTCAATTTTCTAAACTTCAGCTTCCAGAGAAACCAATTAACCTGCCAGAGGATTCGTATTTTGTTGTTTATGTTTATTTTCTTCATTCTGATTAGCCCAGCTATATTACTTAGCCTCCGGTTTTAATGAGAAGGGTACCTTCCCAGCTTTTCAATTAAAAAAAAAATGAAAATTTGATCGGCAAGTTCAATAAACCTAAAAGAAATTCTAAATATCTGTAATATTCAACTGAAAAACTTACAAAATTATCAAAAAATAAAATCTTCATACTACCTTCAACCCTAGGAGCATTTCTTCAATTTTATCAGCCTCGGACTGTGGGAAGAGATCGTCAGCAATTTTATTTGTACCCTTCAGAGGATCCTTAAGAAGTGCAAAGCCTCCAATCGATCCCTGGGTCCTTTGAGCCCCTCTTAAAATGTGTTGCTGAAAGATGGATTCATGTAGTCTGAATGAATACGTTGGATTTCTAAGGACCCTTACTGCTTTACCAGCAAAGAGAATTGCCTCGGCAATTTGCATATGTATGTATTCCGGCAACATTTCCTGTTAAATGATTGAAAAGCGAGTGAAAAGAATACTAATAGTAAACGAGCTAAGCTCTTCAAGTTAAAAGCACAAATATTGTTGATGTTAAAATTGCACGGTGGTTAAAATCACTATAGCTAGAACATAGTCCAGGGACACTGGCATATCATGTATTATTGTTTCAAACAAGTGTGTATGTTTTAAGTTAACTACTTCATGGAAAATGGCTTCTCCAACATAAACAATGGAAATTTCTCCAACTTTGCACCACACAGGGCACGATGACCAACACAAGAACAGAGGTTTGATTGCATTTTAATCGTTATGCAATAAGAAACAATATTTATTTAAGCTATGTGTTACGTAACAAACTGTCAAGATAATGCTACTTAAATGTTACATCTTAATTTTTAATATAGAAGTAGATATTGCTAACATTTTATAAATCCAGTTGCATGGACGATCATTGGCAAAATAAAATAACACACGTTAAAGAATGCTGTCAAAACTTAGACCAGTGTAGGGTACAAAATTCATGTATTGATAAAGGGCATGCCGAGGGAAAAAGAAATGAAATTTTGAACCTCAACCTACGCATATGTTGCTTACTTAAAAACCATGAATTAAAGATGCCAAAGATAGATGAAATATCAGAATACCTCAATTGTAAGTGTGTATAAAAATCAATACTAAAATTCTAAGGATTTGGGAAGGTCTCATGAAATATAAAATAAGAAGAGGTAGTTTACCAGAAATATATGAAATCCTATGTTCCAATCAGTAAGGGCTGCATTTTCAGATGACTTATACATCAACTTTTCTGTGGTATCTGAAACAGACGATTCATTCTCTATGTCCCTATGATCTTGCCTACAAAATTATGCAAGAAAGCAAACTCAGACTGACATTGTTAATAACATTAATTTGGAATAATGCCAAATATCCATAACTTAGAAAGGTGTAACCCAGCGTGAGAAGCTCCACACCAAGGTAGGATTCGGGGAGAGGTTGATTTACATAGTCATAGCCCTAATGCTGAGAGATTAATTTCGTGACTTGGACCCATGACCTCTAGGTTACAACAGAAACAAGTTGACCATCCTTGAAGACCCGTCCTCTCCCAAATATTCATAACAAGAAAGCAAAAATCAATTATATCATATAATTGGTAGCAAATCAATCTCTTCCTAGCAGTCAGCTTAAGACAACGCATTATCACAGACTAGAGTCTACAAGCAATACAATATAGAAGATAGTAACGAAGTAGGGCATCCAAAAACAATTTTAGCCAGTTTGGTGGAAGAAACAAAAGGAAAAAAATTATAAAATTTGACCCAAAAAAAGCATATCGTATTAGAACTTTATTTAGCTTATTAATGAATGATAGTTTTACAAATTATTTAAGTTGTACAAAAATTTAATGAGCATGTATATAGCAAATTAATGAGCTACAAAGGAAAGTCAAAAAAATACGTCGTAAAAGCCCAACTAGCAATGGGCCAATTAAAGGACCCAAATCAGGCAAATCATAACAAAACTTAATCAATCATTTGAGTATAATTTCCATTTATGGTTAAATTCTCTTATTTTTTTCAATTGATTTATTTAATTAGGTTCATTTACCTTGTTTAGATAAGATTAAATTTAAATTTGAGCACTTGTTAGAATATTAAGTTTAATTTCCATTTAGATTTGAGGGATCATGATATGTAATTAAATTATTATTTATTGAATGAATGAAAATTGTTTATGAGGCCACTTCACTTTTCTTTATATATACAGGTAGTGCATGTGGATCACTCCACGTTGTATACAGTTGTATACGTGAAATTCCACCCACTCCCCTTCTCTATCAACTTTGGTATCAAAGGCTTGCTTACGTAGCCACATCTACACCTCATTCTAATCCTACTAGTCCTAAATCTATAAAGACATGCTAATGTGAAACAATCAAGAATTGCACGGGAAATTTTAAAAGAATTACAAAGTTTGCTACTTGAAGATTAAAGTTTCGTAAGGCGAGATTCAAGAGCTTTCAATTGTCAAAATTATTATGATAAGCAATTACAAAACTCTAAGTTTGGAACAATTGAAGATAAATATGAAATTATCACAATAAAAACAAATGTGTAGTAATATAATCCCACGGTTAATATTTAGAAAATTCACTATGAGTTACCATGCTCACTCACACTCGAAGTATGTGTAAGACCCCAACGGATAACCAAGTGAGTTACTAAATGCTACATAGAATTCAAATTTATTTAGTAACTAACTGTTAAATAGATTAGTTTAATATTTAGTGTTGTTATGTTAATATTAGCAAATAAATGGAATTTGTAATTAAAGCCAAATAAGATAATTAGTAAGTTATTTTGAACAGATGCATAGATTGAGCAATGGCAGTTATAGCTTGGGCCCACTTTTCAATCCATATCATTTTCAAGCCTTATTTGCCACAAGCCTTATCTACAGCAATCCAGTCTCACGCCAGAGAGGTTTCCACCATCAAGAAAACCATTTTCCACCTTCGGCACTATAGCCAGAAAGAAACTGAAGGAAATTCGGTAAAGGAATTTTCTGCGGGACTGTAGCAAGAGGCGATATTGTTTCTTGTTCTTTGTTTGAAGGCTTACAGGAGGAGACAAAGGTTCTGTAGCAGAGTTCGGCACAGTGATTCCGGTACTGTAGAAAGAGGCGGAGAATTGGCTTGGCAGCGAATAGAATGGAATTACTGTAGGGAAAGTTCGGACATGGCAATAGGGACTTGGTAGTGCAGGTATTGCCTTAACAATGATCTGATTAGTGAATTGGAATATTAGTAAACAGTAATCTGACTTAATTGTGGTTAATATATTTGGTGATCAATTGTAGTTTGATGCAAGGGTGAGAATAATTGGAGACTTAGTGAATAAAGTTTAAAAGAAGAAATTTAAGAGAAGACGAAGGTAAAATTTATAGTAATCATTGTTATCTTTTATGTTATCTAAATTAAGTAACATTTTTAAAAGATTGTAACTTATTCGTATTGTAGGGTTATTCGTATATTTATGCAGAAAGAAAGTTTTGGATTAGTGTATCAAAGGAAAAGGCTGCGTGGTGTAGGTTTTGAAGAGATCAACGATCAGGAAGGTAAATTATGTAATTATTTATAATTGTAATCATCATGAATGATTAATTTATTCCTTATGTTTTGAAAGCTTATTATGAAGACATGCATTATGAGAATTTGGCTAGTCATCATAAGAATACATTAAGGTATGCATAATTATCTATCCATGAGAATAAGAGAAATTTGATATATGTTTAAATGTGCTTATCTCAACCTTTTCTTAACTGGAAAGTTTTATGCAAAGAAGTTTTTGTTTAACATAATAGCTATTAAATTCTTGTTGCACCAGATGTATGAAAATAAGTATACTTGAAGTTTATGAACATTGAAAAGTATGAAGTAAGGAATAACAAATTAAAAGTAAAGATTGGCTATATTATGAAATAATGTCTGCAATATCAGGTGGGCAAAAGGGACCCAATTAATAAACCTGTATTGTAGGTGGGGCAAAAGGGACCCCAAAAGGAAAAGAAACCTGCGTAGCAGGTGGGGCAAAAGGGACCCCTAATGAGGCAAAAGGGACCTCAATGTAATTCAATGGCGATAATGCCAGGGCTACCTGAACTCCATTGAATATTGTATGAAATTATAGCCAATTCTTTTACATATTTAATTTGATATTCAATGTGACCTCAAAGAGATAAAGAATAATGCTAATTAAGATTTTGACGTTGTTATCATTAATTGTGAGTTTAATGCTTTATGACTTCAATGTTTTGAATTATTCCTCTTCTTATATTATAACTGCTGTTTAGATTACATAATTTACTGGGCCTCATAGCTTACCAGTTATTTCTACTGGCTGTCTTTACAGGAAAAGGGAAAGAAAAAGTTGAAGAAGTTTGATATGCAAGTATTAAGTTTTGTGAGGACGGTCGCAACGCCAATGGTCTTGATCCACGGAAAGGTCGACGGTGGTGGAGATGGCATGGGTGAATGACCGTTGATGGTCCAATCGTAGTCCGAGAATTGGCAGTCGACGATCTCCACGAGGGTAGGGAGGATTCGATTCAAGTAATCCTAACCGGTATTGTCAAAGCCAAACCTGACGTCAAAGAAGGGCGATCGAATGATGTGGATGTCTCCGTAGACGTCGAGTACGAATCCGCTATCAACTTCGGGATCCGCCATTCATCCTTGCCGGCAATGAAAGAACACCAATAAGGAGAAAGGAGATATGAGGTGGTGAGAGAGAGCACTTGTGGTTTGAGAGGAAGGAAGAGGGAGAAGAGAGGGGCGGCGGTTTCCAAGAGAGAGCAATTAGGTTTAGGCCAAGAGCAATATATCTTTAATCAAAAAACCTGAAATTAATTTCAGGTTTTAAGTGGATTTGGAGGGAAATCCAAATTGAAATTAATTTCAAATTTCAAAGGAGTTAAAGGGGAGTTAATGAGCAAATAATGGGAGCCCGTCAATGGTGGTCGGCGGCATAGGGAGAGAGGGAGGGGATTGGGGAAGGATTTAGGGAGTTTCCAAAAAGGGATTGTGGATTAGGAAAGTTATTATGAGATCTAATTTATTTTAAATTTAAATTGGGATCATGAAAAAAAAACTTTTCTTAATAGGAATTCCAAAATTGGCAAGATTTTGAAATTCAAAATTTGAATTTCAAATGGAGCCAAATTTTCCCTCTCATGGCCAACTAAATTTGGAAAGCATTGTGATGATTGAAATCATCATCATGATGGAAAATTGAAGTGGAATGGGGTGGCGGCAAGAGGAAGGGGAAGGGGCGGGTTGATGTTGAGGTGGATGGATGGGGTTGAGGTGGGGAGCTAGTGGATGGTGGGCTTGTGAAGAAGAATTAGGAGGCGATCGGGGTGGTGAGCTTGGATGGTGGTGGTGTTATGGAGGCCGGAGGGTGGGAGTGAGGGGAAGGGGTGGAGATGACGACGATAAAATAGAAAACCACGAGTCGAGGACTCTTCCAACGACTGGTGGGCCTTGCACTTGCTCACATTGAGCTCTCTCTCTCCATTCTCTAGCTCTCATGCAAGAAGAAGAAAATTAGATAAAATTTTCATTCAAATATTAATTAACCAATACATAAGAGCATGACCATATATATAGGCCTCACAATGACAAATAAACAAAAGACAACAATGCCCCTCGGGCTACAATAGTGACCAATTACCCATAAGGGCAAAACGAAAAACTGAAGAAATAATAATGACTAATACATAAAATGCGTCAAAAGTAAAGACTCTCCATCATGACCATCGATCTCCTGTGTCGCCTGTGATAGACGCGTCGAAATCTCGTATCGATGTCCCCATCACATGCACTCTTAAATCCCATAAAACCAAGAATTTTGAGTTGCAAATCAGTCTTCAATCACACATTTTTAATCATAGCTAGTTACAGTGGTCATCGACCAGTTCCACCCAAGTTGGAAACTCTAGAATTCAACTAGGTCAACCCTACCCTAGCGTGACCAAATGGCTATGGTGTAATACCCAAAAATTTCAAGTAAAATTATAAAATTTTGCTTGGTTAAATCATGTTGAAATATAAATTTATATGATTATTTCCATACAAAAACAACAACATCAAGCCTTTGTCCCACTACGTGGGGTCGGCTACATGAATCCTTTTTCGCCATTGTGTCCGGTTAAAAGTCAAATTCTCATCTAAATCTAATAAAGAAAGATCATTTCTAATATTTTCTAACCAAGTCTTTTTAGGTCTACCTCTACCTTTCTTAACATAAGCCAAATCTAATACCTCAACTTTCCTACCCAGGTCATCGGAAGGCTGATAGAAAACACTTGTAGTTTTCAAGTATTTCCTATCAATCTTTGGAAAACATCGAAAATCTTCACCAAAGTCCGCACAAAAACCACAAAAATAGTAGATAACTTGTATGATTTGATGAAAGGAACATGGAAAATAGCAAGATACACTTGATCCTCAATTCGAGAGGAGGATCGATCTCTCCCGAATCTCTAGACGCCGCTAGAGCCCAAAGAAAACCTAAATCTAAGAGATCTCAAATTTCAGCCAAATGCAAGATGCCCAAACCCTAGGAAAACAAACTATTAATGCATACAAATCAAAAGGAAATCCCTAAACAATCCCTACATACAAATCAAAAGGAGTGGGCGGCTAGGGCTTGGGAGGAAAATTAAATTAGGAAAGATATTGTATTAAAGGGGATGAGAGGGATTCAGAGAGATTATGATTTGATTGATTGAAAATTAGGGTTTCTTGGTGTTTGGGCTCTATACTCTCTTGTCTAGAGATTTGGAAGAGACGATCCTCCTCTCGAATTGAGGATCTTTTGTATCTTTGCTTTGTGTTGTTCCTCTTTGCTTTCTATAAGAATTTGTTATCGTTTGGTTGTTCTTCCACAACGATTTCTGCATTTTCTCGCTGTTTTTACCGATTATTATTAGGTTTGCTTGCGAACTTAAGTAGATCCGATAGGATTACTTGCGAACTCAAGTATTTCCTATCAGATAGTAAAAGATTCAAGCCAATATTAAATTGGTTGTTTATATTTTTAAATAAAAATATATTTAACGTCGGATTAATAAAAAATTTGTACATTCATTTAATCAGAAAATATTCAACATGAAAAACTGATATGCATATGAAGATGTCTTAGCTAATATAGATGATGGAGATGACATACTTGCATGTGAGGATGTTGAAGCATAGGGTGGAAGGTTTTGGTGAAAGAGGATTTGTAGATCCATATCATACAAATTTAGGGAAAGATTATTAGATTGATCATGATAGTTGTGAGTTTTGAGTTTTTAGGATAAAATGATATGAAATACAAATTTAGGGGATACTTATAAATATTTTCTTTAATTAAAAATAGGCATTCTTTCATCTTTTATATTTCATGTATTTTGTTTAATTTTCAGTCATCTTTTTTATATGATTTCGTCATTATTACGTAAATTATCCTATATTTAAATAAAATTAATATTTATTATGTCATTCGGTTCGACCCCGATTTAGCTCCAGTCGAACCATTGAACCGTTAACCTCTCATTCTTCCGGCTCTTTGTTCGGTCAGATTTTCACAACCTTGATTTTGACTATGCATGAGGAAGCCAATGTTATGTAGAAAAAAATAACTAGAGATATTAAGAATGTTGCAAAGGATGTGTTTGGAGTATCAAAAGAAATAGCTCTTAATAATAATTGGTGTTGAAATCAAAATATACAAGAAAAGATTAAAAAATAAGAAGCACTATTATTAAAATTGGTTTGGATGTAAAAGCTTAAAAAATTGGAAAAAAATATGAAGGGGCCCGTAAAGAATTTAAAAAAGCGATGTAAAGAATTTAACTTTCAATGATTTATATATATACTAAATACCAAAGAGGGTGAAAGATGTATGCATAAGCTAGCCAAACAAAGAGATAAAAAGTAAGGGTTTAATTTAAATGAAGTGCATTAAGGATGAAGATCAAAAAGTACTTGTATTAGAAAAGGATATTCAACAAAGATGGATGAGATGTCTCGATAAGCTTTTCAATGAATATTGTGAGAATATGATTGACTTTGGTGGCCTTAGCACCAAAAATAAAAATATATATTTTTATTTTTATCGTCATATTAGTAAAATCGAAGATCATATGAAAATTGATAGGAACTATCTTAAACTTTTATTCGTCTGTCACCCTCAACTTAAATATCAAACTAAGGTTTGTTGACCTACAATTGTAGGAAAAAAATAAATAAATAAATAAAAGAAACCATGCACGTATCTGCTCGACGCCGCTCTCTGCACGACAAAATCCCGCATATCCATCTCCGGGCATCCTATGCACGTCGAAGTCGTGTTAACCATGATCGTTGTCTGGCCTAGGCCCGTCGTTTGCTCTCGGTTAATAAAAGGAAAGTGAAGACAAGCCTTCGGCTTGGGGGGAAAAGCACTCGATCGAACTCCATGAGGTGTAGGGATTGCAGGTGTCGCTACTCCGGCTCCTTCTTGGCTGTCTGAGTTCGCCCCTTCGAACAACTTTCCCTCTCCATAGGACCGGAAGTTACGACACTTTTGTTCGGAAGCTTTAACGGAAGCTCGCTGCTGTGTAGATAACTTTCTACCTTTAGCACACTTCTTCGGCACCTCCATGGCTGTTCGACGTTGCTTCCTTCGATGATGTTCCTTCTCGTTCGATCGGAGGCGACGCCGGAGCTCGCCGACCATGAAGATAACTCCCTAGCCGAGCACTTCTTCGGCTTTTGCGTAGCCGTTCGACTTTGTCTGCTCGACAATGTTCCTCCCTGTCGATCGGAAGCAACAAGGGTGAGCTCACTCACTGTGAAGGACATTTGATCGGAAGCAATCGCGGGAGCTCGCTGCCCTGCCAACTTCGCTCATCCGACGACTTTCTCTGCCTGTCGGTTCGGAGAGTTCGACATTTTGATCGGAAGCAAGAACGAGAGCCCGCCGACAGTGAAGGTAACTTTCTCCCTTTCACACACTGGTTCGGCCAAATCCCGTAAATCCGCCGAATGGAGGGATTAGTAATGATTTTAATTTTAATTAAAATTAATTATAATTAGTTTTTAAATTATAATCATTTTAATTAATTATTGTTATTGTAATTAATTATAATTAATTTTAATCAAATTAATTATAATTAATTATAATGAATTTTAATCAAATTAATTATAATTAATTATAATTAATTTTAATTTTAATTATAATTAATCATTACTAATTAGTTATAATTAATAAATATAATTAATTAGAGATGATTATAGTCAGTTAATTAATTATAATTAATTAATATTAATTATGATTAATATAAAAAAGAAGAAGATGCTTGCCCTCCTGCCTCAATCCTCGAGCCAACACGGCCGACAGTCGCCGACGATTCCAAGGTATAAATTTCTTACTCAAATCCCGCCCTCGTCGCGCTTGACGCGCTGGTGGATCCCCTATACGCGCTCTTGTAGCACGGCGGGGGAGAATCCGGTGCGACATGTGCGACGAGGCGGGTAAGCCCTATACACGCTCTTGTAGCATGGTGGGGACAGTCCTCGACCTCGACATCGACACCGCTGACGACTGCTACGCAAGGTATGATGTTCTAAAATCCCATTCTCGACGTTTGCGGCGAACCGGAGAACCACCTATACGCGCTCTTATAGCACGGTAGGAGGGAACTCTGTGCGACGCATACGACGAGGTGGGTAAGCCCTATACACGCTCTTGTAGCGTGGTGGGGAGAGCTACTGGCGTTCTCGTACGGGTACTGCTGAAGGCCCCATACACGCTCTTGTAGCGTGGTGGGATGAAATTTGTACGGCCGCGGTGTCTAAGGACACCTACCATACACGCTCTAGTAACGTGGTGGGAAGGCCCAGCTCCCCTACATTCCCCCAAACGGGGGATATGCCGGGGCGCTGCCGAAATTTTCACTGAAATGCACAAGACTTGAACTATTTAAAGACATCATTTGAGCAGCAATACGAAGGACCACAAAGGACTCATACTTGAACTGAAAGCATAGAACTTGTACTCAAATGAACAGTGTACTTGTGGACCTAAACCTGAACAAAATTTAAATGATTTTTAAAGGTCAAAATCAAATGAAGTAAGATCAAACTGGAACTAAATTCATATCAAGCGAAATTGAACTTGCAAAGATTCCAGAAGACTTTGAACAAGCACTTGAACTTGTTCTTGGAACTCGAACTGTGCAACATCAGGGGACCCGAACATAGAACTCAAACTCAAGTGAACTCTAACATGAATTGAACAAGATTTCAGAAGGCTTGAACTAAAATGAGAACTTCATTGAAATAGAGCTTGAACTCAAGTGAAATACAATAGATTTGAACTCAAAAAAGTAGTTGAGTTGGATCGCGGGGGGACTTGAACAAAAGCTTGAACTTTCAAGAATAGTAGGGACTCAAGGAGCTTGAGATTGAATGGGATGCAAAGAGTTGAACCCATAACAATATACAAGACTCAAGCATGAATTGAACCTTGAGCTTGGGTACGATGTAACGTGTAGGACTAGACTTTGGATGAATGAACAAATCAAAGTCCAAATGCACAGTTGTTTAAGCTAACAACAAGTTGCAAGTGAGAGATGAAATTCCAGTGTACACGAAAGATGAATGCAACAAACTCCTACAACAGTCCCTACGAGGTTAAAAGCAACGTGCTTACAAGAACAACAAATGGTTGTAGAATGCATATGTGTTCTATATGCACTATTGGAATCTCCAACTAAACAATAAAGCCTGTTGATTGAGATGGCAATACTGGAGACCAACAATCAAAGACCCATCCTCTACAAACAAATACAATCATCGACCCACCTGAGATTGGTGAAAGGAGGGTGTGATACTAGAACAATGGGTCTTCTACAAATACCTTCAGGAGGTCGTAGAAAATACAACGGGTCCCCGTAAATATATACAAGCCACTTGTTGATAACAACAGTGTGTATATCGTAGGTACAACGAATCACTGTGGGCACAAGTACAGACATCACTTATGACTACGGTGATTAAGATCTTCAAGTACATCGAGTACAAGGGCAACTCGACGTGCAAAAAAAGGACACCTACTGGAGGAATGGAAGAGATGTTTGAACAAATTAGAACAAAACTTTCTGGTGTTCCAAAGTTTCTCCCTAGTCCCACCCTTAGGAAGAAAACAGTTCTGGTGCCCACAAACATCGGAAATAACAAGTCTACTACACTGAAGATCCTGAAAAGAGCTCTTTTCAAGGCAGCAATAACTGATTTCAAAGTCTAGAAGTCCCTTGCAGATGAATGAGAAAGGGGGAGTCAACATCAAGACGCACACCAACGGATCTGCAACACTCATACGAGCACACAGAAGGCGTCCACAAATTATAACTCCTCGCCACCTGATCTGCAATACTTATGCAAGCAGACATAAGGCGTCTACAATCTACAATCCACCGCCACCGGATCTGCAACACTCGTACTAGCGGACAGAAGGCGTGTATAAGCTCCTAAATGAAAAGTTGTGTGCATCCAAACGAAAGTTATATACACAACTACAATCATTTCAAAGAACCCCTACACGTGCACCAAAAATTGTATACACATAAGTACACTAAAGGGGAAAGTATAATCTCGACCTGTATGGGCCCCGGCGAGCGTGTTGTAGGAACACACGTGACGTCTAGGGATGCTGCGCGGGTCGATAAGTGAATTCAAGTTCGAACCCGATCATTCTATACGGGTCAATAGAAGTCGACAGGGTTCGAACCTTCAAACAAAATACACGGTTGTAGCGACCGGTGTATTTGTTTAAATACATTCATATTAGGTCTTTAAGGCCTTTAACAAAGAAAATTCATTAATAAAGGCACAAAGCCTACGGAACCCGATCCTTCTATACGGATCAATAGGAGTCGACAGGGTTCGAACTTCAAACAAAATACACGGTTGCAGTGACCGGTATATTTGTTTAAATACATTCATATTAGGCCTACAAGGCCTATAATTAAGAAAAGTCATAAACAAATGCATAAAGCCTGCGAGAAACCCGATCCTCGAGCAACAGCTTGGTCAAGTTGACAGGGTTCAATCAATAAAGGAAAATGACCCAAACACCCCGATGATGGCCGTGTTGAATGCTAATCTCAACCGGAGGGGTTCACGAATACTTTCAAATGTCTTCCAAAAGTCCATTCAAAATCCAAACTCCACAAATCTCAAAATCTCAAATATTTAAAATTGAAATTATCCCTAAAAGCAAAATCTATCCACCCTCCGCAACAGTTTATCAAGGTGGACAAATTAAAATTTACTCCTACTCACAAAGAGCCAAATGCCTAGTCGAAAATATCACTAGGATCCATTCTCAAACAATCTCCTGCCAATAAGGACGTGGTACGTGTCTTCTAACAAGCGGTCTGCCACCAAATGGCACCGCAGGATAAACGGTTATGACGACCCGGGGCCCTCTGAACCGAGTGGTTTTGCCGCCAAATGGCACCACGAAATACCGATTATGGCCAGAGCCAATACGCTCCTTAGTGGCATCAAATCCTTGAGATATGAATCAATAGGATATGATCGATAGGGCACAAAGCCCTCTGTCAGCTAAGGTGGATTCAAATTTGTCCCCTTAGACAAACATTCAACCCAGGTCTATAAGGTCCCCTTGGACGAAGCAACCCATAGATGCCGACAAGGATCCTTCTGTCAGGTTGGGTCGACTACCTCCTCTGACTAAGTAGACCAGGGACCACGATGGCCCGGGACAACGGAACCATGGGATCTTGATCGGGTCCATTATCCATTCCCCCACCATCCGCTTTAAGTGCAAGATGGTGCAATTTCCTATTGAATATCAAACCTTTTCAAATACCCAATTTTCAAATCCAAATCGATGCTACTACTATACGCCTGATACTACGTATCTATGGATACAACGTATTTGATTGATGACTAGCCATAATCGAAAGTTCTCTCTCGTTATTGGGAGGGGTAAATAACTATAGAGGCTTGCGCCTATAAGAAACCAGAACTCTGATCATAAAGTCCTCGCAAAATGAGGCCGAAATCTCTGGGTAGTGTCTTATCTACAAACTCATCTGCCTTCCAAAATTTACCCCGGAACTTAGTTCGTTAAAACTCCCTCGCCGAATAAAAAAAAACGGCGGGGAGGTCGGGGCCGAATTTTCGTAGCCCACAAGGTTGTTAATAGAAACTTACAAGATATATTAAAAACTTCAATTAAACAAAGCTAAAGTAATTTGGATCTACAACTTGCTGCTAAAATTGAATAAAATAGCATTTTATATATTGTTCAAGACCTAAACCCTAGAAAGAGCACAGATCTCGTCCCTTCATCATAGCATGCATATTCGAATTTCATTGTATCATTTGTCCAACATATAAATGATTTACATGACAATGTTAGAAAGCAAATTTAATTACACAATAAGAAATATTTTGATGGTGTAAATGTTAAGAGAAGCACTTATGAGTGTAATTAAGGTGACTTTGCTATAATTTGTATACATCTAGAATGCTTTCTACAAACCATGCATAAAAATTGCAAGCAAGGGCCTATGATCTTTTCAAAATTAGTAGGAAAAGCAATTTTACTGCATATGCTTTAGATTTTCCTCTTTATATGTTTAGTAAATATATTTTCATATATTGATGATATCCAAATACATTAACTCAGTGAGGAAAGTTTGAACGTTGAAAATTGCATGTTGATTCTTCCATAGGAGGAATTTCTACTATAGTTGTCGTTTCTATGTATCTCCTCATTTCAATACCACCTGCCTATGGAAGAATCAACATGCAATTTTCAAGTCATAAAAGCCACTAAGTTGCAGTGCAAGAGCTATGGCTTAAATGTTGAAAGTGTCATTTTAAATGAAGTGATAATTGCAAAAAATTGATGAACATAAGTTCCTAGTTATGTTCATCAATTAGAAAGGCAGACCTCCTACATATTATAACATGATGACCAAGATGACCAAGAATGAATCATAAAAGCTAGCCTCCAATCTTTAGGATAACTACAAGGACATTAAATCTCTGAAGAATAGCTCTTTGCACTGCAAGGGAGTTGACACAGTATAAGCCACTAATCAGGCCAAATCATTTCATAAAAGCTCCATTGGTCATAGGCCAAACTACGACAACAACAACATCAAATCATTATCCCACTACTTGGCCGGCTACATGATTCTTTTTTCTCCTATTTGTCCTATCTAAGAGTTGAATTCTCATTTAAATCTAATAAGAAAAGTCCATTTCTAATACATCCTAACCACGTCATCAAAAAGCCGACATTTTATGTGACCAAACCATTTAAGGAAACTCTCTCTAATCTTATATACCGCTGGAGCTACTTCAACTTTTTCACGTATATACTCATTTCAAATTCTATCTATAAGTGCAAAGTCACTCATCCACCTGAGCATCATCATCTCTACAACACTTAAATTAATTTTATGCTTTATTTTAATGGCCAACATTATGCACTATAAAGCATGGCAAGTCTCACCACTACCTTATAGAATTTCCCCTCAAGTTTGAGAGAGATTTTTCAATCACATAACAAGCCCGATGCATTTCTCCAATTCAACCATCCAACTTGAATGCCACTAATAATATCCCCATCTATTTCACCATCACTTTGAACAATACACCCAAAATATCTAAAACTAGAAAATTAAAAAATAGAATTTGGCCCATTTTCAAGCCTACTTAGGCGTGTTTCCATTTATGGCCATATAAGCTTGTTTTTTATATGATTTATTTTTTAAGATTTTTTTAATAAGATTAAATTTAAATTTGCACGTTTGTTAGGATTGGATAGGAACATAGTTGCTTTCAAATATTTGAGATTATCTTGTAACCATATTTCTATAGGTAGGGACCATGCTTTGTATTTAAATTATTACAAATTTGCTGAATGAATGCAAATGATTTATGAGGCCAACTGAATGTTCTCTAGATTCAAATTCTATAAATTTATTGCACCAAGTTGTGTATTCCTCTCACGCTCCTTGTGACCTAAATCTAGTTGTGGCAACTTAGGCTTTTTGGTCATGGCGGCGCTGTTATTCTATTGTTTTGTGGGGAATATAATCAGCACAACTCTCATAATGATGAACTTACTAAGCAAATGTGCTACTTAAAGAATTGAAGCAATGAAGGTGCTAGTGTAGTATATGTTTTCCATCATATATCTTCAGGACAAATCAACATTGTGATATGCAAGATTTTTTAAAATAAAAGCAGCTTAAAAACATTCTAAAACAGGGTCTTAAATATGTTCTGCGGCACTTAGAAGAAAAAAAAAATTTATTGTATCTGGTTATTACCTAGCTTCAAAATCGCATAGAAGTTAAGCTAAGTTGAGCAACTATGAAGAAGGAAAATTATTGTGGAAATATGCTCAATATTACATTGAATTCAGATGGCATATATTCAGTAGAGAAAAAAGTAAAACAATTAAAAAGAACAGCGAATACACTTTTTAGCAAAACTAAAATGATGCATCTTTTGTAACAGCCGATTCACTCTGATAGCACCACACAACAGCACAAAGTGGCAGTGTAACTAAAACTACAATCATGAAGACAACTATAACGGTTACTAGTAATATGGAACCATAGCATAAAGCATATGAAGTTGCACCATCCATTGTAGGCTGCTAGAAAATAGAACTCAGGAAAAAAAAAGTAAGCTTCAGAATATACATCTACATTTTTCTTCTTTCCTTTCGTATCCTTAATAAATTGCCAATGACTATTCCTACCAATCGAGCAACATCATGCTTCACAACAAACGCCTGTAATCAGGTACTGAATGCGACAACATAGATCTGGCTTGTGGGCCAACACTGCAATGTTGCAATATAAAACCAAACTATAGATGCTTCACTAGCTAATTTCTCTAAATGATAGAGCATAAATTTATCACTATAATGTAACTTCCGATACCAAATTAACTGCAGAGATGCATACGGAAATTGTTTTAAAAAAATCTAAAACAATAGATACCTTTGAATGAAAAACTCCCCATGTGGATCTTGAAGAATTCCATAAACCATCCAAGATGCTAGTTGGTTATACAAGACTTGATGCCCATGCCAGAGGAGCCTAAATGATGCAGGATTAGAATATCTGTACGTTTCTACTATGAAAGGATGCATATAAAAAATAGACATGAGCCAATAAAAGATGAAATGCTATGTTAGAAGCATAAACCAAAAAAAAACTACATCGATAGAAAGCATAAGTGCGGCTTTCCCGTCTCAGTTAAGAAGCTTGAGATATAACAAGCAACACAGTCAAAAAAAAAAAAAATTTGCACAACATATTATGTCACTCTTTCACTAAACACAAGATTAGGAAACATACTAAACTAGTAACAACCATATATTTAACAATGAATTATATTGTGCAGAGAGTTAAAATGGAGAACATGCTTAAAAGATAAAGGGCTTTTCATTAAGAATGAGTGTAATAAGCAATTTTAATGAGTGATATTTTTTTTTATGATCAGCCAATATTAATAAATAATAAAAATAAAAATAGATAAAGGAAGAGAAATTTCTGGAAAGTGATTTAATTCAAAGCACAAATAGCAAAAGGATTAGGAAAAAGAAACCCAAATTTTGGAAAGTCATAATACAAAAAAGTCAAAACAAGTAAACATTAGCAGCAAACCAAGAAGAATAAGAGATTTTCCATTAATTGGGATTCTCACCCCCATTTTCCTAAATGGGTGTAAAGATTCAAAAAAAATTATTATTGGCTTAAAGAAGCATTAATACTAATTTTAATAATTAATAAAAAGATTTATGAATAATTCTCAATTTAATCGTGATGTTTATATCGAGCTGATTAAAATTGATGAATTTTTAAAAATAGATGAGCAGTTACTAATATGTATTAAATATAAAAGGTTGTGTAAATCAAATTTTATTTTTGGCAAAGATAAATTAGTTTATATATATATATATATATATTAATAAATAAATAAATAAAATGTTGGAAAGTCCAGCATGGCAATCCAATGGTGGGATCCCACAGATTGTTGGCCATATAGAGCTATTAAAGTACTGCCTTCAAGCATCACATGCAAGCAGTAGTATTGCCTTGTTCCCATAGGTGCATGTATAGACATTTGATTAATAATTGTATATTATGTCTCAGTAATTTTGAAAAATTATACAATGTAATTAGTTGCTTCCAAAAGAAGAAATTACCTAGCGTAACGTCAAATCATGTTTGTATAAATAAGGATCTAAAGTCCTTAACGAAATATAGAACAAAATTTAAATCATCTCTTCTCTTTTCATAGTATCAGAGCCCTAAGAAAAATTCTTGGACATATTTTTGGGGTTCTCTTTCAAGAACCAATTATTACTTTTGATGTCCAACAAGCAGAACCTAATTCTACAACAAAAGAAGACTCTGCCCACCTGATTTCTTCATCATTGTTCACATAGAGAAGAGTCATTGCCTCACCTACTATTGCTGCAAGAAAAATCCCTACAAGAAGATCCATCAGCTTACATATTGTGGTCACCATCAGTTGCTTTCACTTCCCAGCAAAAAGCCTTACCACCATAGCTACAGCAAGAAAATCCACCAAACCACTGCTTTCATCACCCGCAACCACCTAAAGAACCATTGTGGGAAGTTGCTGCCTTCATCACTGGCTATTTTATGGGGAATTTTTCAATCATCAATAGATTTGAAATATTTTATGATTGAGTACTGCATAAAATAATAAAATATCCTACGAAATAAAATTATTATTTTACTATGGACTCAATAACAAAACTTCCATTTTAATTTATCTACTCATAGAGTTTCACCTATACAATATTTAATTGAATAGGGTTTTTTTTTTTTTTTTTTTTTTTGAGGTATAGGTTTCATATAAGGCAAACCCCTATGCTTACTTAATTACATCTCAATAATCTGTCCCTTGCGAAACTTTTAATAAAAATAATGGTTTACATTTATTTATCAAAATATTGGCTTATATTTCATGTTATTTTTAAAAACCCGTGCCCAGAATTTGATCTCTTAAATTTTGAGAATAATTGAATAATTGGATCAACTTAAAAGTTTAAAATAAACTTTTGAATGAAAACCTACGAAGAAAATATAGGAGACTTGATTTGAGAAATTCAAAACTATCATATGTTGAGCTTTAAATTTTGAAATTAAATTTAAGCTAAAGTTGATCAATTTGATTTAAAAAGTTGGAGCTTGTATTCCAACAACATGGAATTAAGGCCAGGAAGATGAAGGCATACAATGACTTGAACCCAAATCTGCCAGTATGCATGAGAATTATGAACTTAAAACCTCACTTAACATTTAAGTCAACGCAACCTCTGCTCTTACAATCTTGCCTGAAAATGATGACCAACTTAACCTAACTAAGCACTTTTAAAACCATGAAGTCTTGGTATCAATGCACATGCAAAATAGGTCAGACTATTTTGATTTTAGAAAAGCGGACTTATGTGAAGGTGTATGACCGTGAGAATATGTACATGTTGACTCATAATACAATTTTTTTATCTAGCCCTTAATGTGAGAACTCTTATTTCTACATGCAACTCACAAAGTTATGCATATAATATTCATCTGCTAAGTACAAGAGTTTAATGTTGATTTAATGAGCACACCCTTATGGATAAATAATACACTGATATGCATACTAAAATCTATTAGGAGGCATTGCATTCTTTTTTTTTTTTGAAAGAGTTAGCTTATTTCTGAATAAGCCATTCAATTTAATTTGAAAATATTATCCCATGGTCGATTTTAAAATTACTTACAATTTAATAGATAAAAAACTTAATTTCCTAGAGTTTAGTGTATAAAATGTCCAAGCCATCCCCAAACAATGCAATTGACAAAGCATATATATATATAATGGGCATAAAGTTCTATGTTAGCTAAGGAGTATTCAAATTTATCCCCTAAGACAAATATTCTCCCCAGGTCTACAAGGTACCCTTGGACAAAACAGCACATGACTGCCAACAAGAATCCTTCTTTCAGGTTTGGGTTGACTACCTCCTCTGACTAAGTAGACCAGGGATCATGATGGCCTGGGATGACGGAACATTAGATTTTGAACGGATCTATCATCATTCGCTCATCATCCGCTTTAAGTGCAAGGTGGTGAATTTCTAATTCTAAATATTAAATTTTTAAATGACATATTATGTTGCTACTATACGTCGGATACCATGTATGTGTTTGACGACTAACCTTAATCGAAAGTTCTCTCTCGCTATCGGGAGTGATAACTAATTATAGGGGCTTGCACATATAGGAAACCTAAACTCATGATGTAGACAAAGGAGGGGTGACCACTAGTCCAAAATAAATCATATTTTGGCTTCCCTTGAGTCTAGTAGTTCATCATATTTGAGCTAAACTTTTAGTTCATTTATGGGCTGAACTTTAGTTCATTTATTGAACTAAGGATTAGCTCATTATGAGCTAACAATTTTAGTTCATATTTATCTTTATTTAAATGCACTTTTATTATAGTTTTTAATGTCTTAAAAGTTGTCTCTTGGATTTCCAAAATATGGCTTTTGGGAATCCAAGATTGTTGTTTAGTCTTCCCATATGTGGCTCCTTGAAATTCCACCATTGCTTTTTAGTTTTTTGTGAATGCCCCTTGGGATCTCACGGCTGGCTCCTTGTTCCGTGTCCGCCCCTCGTTTCCTGTGGCTGTGGTTCTCGGTCCGTGCGGTTCCCTTCGTCTCCCGTGGTTGTCTCCTTGGTTCCTGGTTTGGGTGTAAACCGAGAGCTTTGGGGGAGATTTCTATGCTTTTTAATGCTTTGAATTATGTGTTAATTTAATGTTTGTGTCCTTTTGTATTCCCCTTTCATACCTATAAATATGAGGGGTTATGTAATGTTTTAAATAGTGAATGATATTTGATTTTTAGAAAATCTATTAACCTGCGGGTTGCTCGGAAATCCTGCGGGCTCTTTCCAACCTTCTTTTCTCATCCCCTTCGGAAATCCTGCGGGCTCTTTCCACCCTTTCTTCTCGGGCTTCTAATCTATTCGTCTCTCCGCAAGTGCCGCTCCACCTGTATCCTTCTTCTCAAAGTGCAGCAACTTTAGGGTGTCTGTCGTGTTGTTTGTAAGTCATCGTCGTAGTTTTTTTTATTTGGTTTTAAAATTGAAATGTAAGAGTTTGTTCTTCCCTATTGTTCTCGTCTCTTTTCTCCTCCTTCTCAATTTCGTCGTTAGACGTCTGTCGTGTCTCTTTTGTGGGCGAAGGGTATAGGCTCCCTATATCCTTTTTCCGCATCAATTTGGTATCAGAGCAAGTTAGGAAGTCCTAGGTTTGTGATTTTGTCAGATTGAGTTGTCAAGTCAAGTCTTGTCGATAGTTTTGTGAGTCTTGAGTCGTAAAAGAATTGTGAGTCTAAGTTTAGGTTTTAATTTTTAAGTCTTTTTTTTAGTCTGTCAAAAAAATGGAAAATACTAAAAATATGGCTTCATTCATGGAGGAAAGCGAGCAACATGATCCTAATGTCCCACTCCCGTTGGCCAGGTGGATTCCTACAGAAGGTGACTCATCGGATCCACTTCAAGATCGTCTCTACAAATTGCAATATCACATGTTCCTATGTGATCAAAAGTTTGAAAAATACAAAAGGTATCTGCAACAGCAATTTGAAAAAGAGCAAGAGGAAATTCTGAAAAGCTTTGAAGAAAAACTCAAGGAGCTCAATGAACAGTATGCACCGCCTCAAGGGAAACAACAGATAATTCATCAGGAGCTGAATTCGCAAGAAGGGGACTCTGATGTAGACAAAGGGGGGGTCAACACTAGTCCAAAATAAATCATATTTTGGCTTCCCTTGAGTCTAGTAGTTCATCATATTTGAGCTAAACTTTTAGTTCATTTATAAGCTAAACTTTAGTTCATTTATTGAACAAGGGTTAGCTCATTATGAGCTAATAATTTTAGTTCATATTTATCTTTATTTAAATGCACTTTTATTATAGTTTTTAATGTCTTAAAAGTTGTCTCTTAGATTTCCAAAATATGGCTTTTGGGAATCCAAGATTGTTGTTTAGTCTTCCCATGTGTGGCTCCTTGAATTCCACCATGGGAAGTTGAATTTTGTGTTTTACCTCTTGGGATCTCACGGCTGGCTCCTTGTTCCGTGTCCGCCCCTCGTTTCCCGTGGCTGTGGCTCTCGGTCCGTACGGTTCCCTTCGTCTCCCGTGGCTGTCTCCTTGGTTCCTAGTTTGGGTGTAAACCGAGAGCTTGGGGGGGGATTTCTATGCTTTTTAATGCTTTGAATTATGTGTTAATTTAATGTTTGTGTCCTTTTGTATTCCCCTTTCATACCTATAAATATGAGGGGTTATGTAATGTTTTAAATAGTGAATGATATTTGATTTTTGGAAAATCTGTTAACCTGCGGGTTGCTCGGAAATCCTGCGGGCTCTTTCCAACCTTCTTTTCTCATCCCCTCCGGAAATCCTGCGGGCTCTTTCCACCCTTTCTTCTGGGCTTCTAATCTCTTCGTCTCTCCGCAAGTGCCGCTCCACCTGTATCCTTCTTCTCAAAGTGCAGCAACTTTAGGGTGTCTGTCGTGTTGTTTGTAAGTCGTCGTCGCAGTTTTTTTTATTTGGTTTTAAAATTGAAATGTAAGAGTTTGTTCTTCCCTATTGTTCTCGTCTCTTTTCTCCTCCTCAATTTCGTCGTTAGAAGTTCGTCGTGTCTCTTTTGTGGGCGAAGGGTATAGACTCCTTATATCCTTTGTCCGCATCAACTCATATCATAAAGTCCTCGCAAAATTAGGGCGAAATCTCTAGGTAGTGTTTTATATAAAACTCAATCTGCCATCTGAAAATTTGCCTCGGAACTTAAACATTAAAACTCTCCTCGACAACCCGAAGAAAGGAAGGGACTACGGAGAGGCCGAGGTGTGAATTTTAGGAGCCCACAGGGTACAAATGAATTTTTATAGTACAATATAGATGGGACCGTTGAAAGATTAATATAGCTACACTCAAACCCATGGAGAAGATTACTGAGAAAAATTCATTCCAAATGCAAAGATAAGTACAGTAATAGTATTACTGTCACTAGCTGCCAACATTTACTAAGATTTACAAAAGTTTGATGTTCAACATGCATAGCTTCAGGTGATTTCGAGGAGAAAATCTACATGTATCTTTACCTTAGTGTTTCGTATGGACTTGTGGACTTAACAAGGTCTACAAATTAAGAAAGGTAATGTATGATCTCAAACAGTCCCAACGAGCTTAGTTTAAAAATTTTGCAAAAATAATGATAGCTGCATGTTACAAGCAAAGTTAGGAGATCACACTTTATTCATTAGGTTCTGAAATAAAATGAGATTCGCAGCATTATTTGATGAATGTTGATGATATAATTGTAATAAAAAATGATCAGCAAGAAAAAGAGTCTCTGAAGCAATAATTTATCATAGAATTTGAGATAAAACTAGGGGAATTGAAGTATTTCCAAATAATTGTGGCTGCTAACTCACATCAAGTATCTTTATTTCACAATAAAAATATATCACTGATCTACAAAATGAAATATAAAAGATTGCCTATAAAAATGCTTATATACCAAATGACCCAAATCATAATTTAGGAGAAGTAAAGGATTTTGATTGATAGGAAAATGAACCAAAAGCTAGTGATAAAACTTATTTATCTTGTACATAAAAGGCCGGATATAGCTTATGTTGCGAGCGTGATAAGTCAATTTAAGCATCATATAAGAAATTTTCACCTACAAGCTGTCTACTGAATTCTTCATTGTTTAAAGTGGATCCTAAAAGAGGAATTTTGTTTAGAAGAAACAAAAAAATTGGAGTTTGAAGCCTGCACGATGCTAACTATGTTGGTTCACATGTAAATGATACATCCACCTTTATATACAACGCCTTTCCTAGAGGCAACCCTTGTCACATGAAGATGCAAAATATAAAATGCAATGGCAAGGCCTACTGTATAAGCTAAATTGAAAGCAATGGTACAATTAGAATTTCTCCGTAAAGATCTACAGATCAAGAGGGATGAAGCTATGAGACTAGATTGTAATAGTAAGTCAACAATGAATATCCTGAACAATCCTAAGCAACATATTAAAACAAAGCATGCTCAGATAGATAAATATTTTTTGAGAAAAGAATCAAAATAATCCCTTGACTCTTTATGAAAACCTAAAATGGCCAATTGACCATCAAGTATATTAAAGAATTATTTTGGTTTATCAATTCTTTAAAGAGAAACTAAAATAATCCCACCATGAAACCATTTCGGTTCCTCTTAAGAATTTGAAGGACCAAAATAATATTTTAATATAGTTGGGACCATTTTGATCCTTTAATCAATATTTTTTAAAAGAAAAAATAGATACTAGTTTAATTTGCGTACTCTAAGTATTTACAAAAAAACAATTGGCACATGTCTTTACAAATGAACTCAACAAAATAGTTTCAAGGGATTATTAACAAATTGTGAATAAAAGATATCTATTCATCAGCCTGAGAAAAGTATTGGAAGGCATGCTTATACTATAGATCTTATAATTGGAACCCAAGAAATAATGCCAGAAATCAAAATCCCACAAATTCATGACAAGGAAAAAAATTTAAGATCCCATGAATTTATACCAAAAAAGAAAATTCAAAACTAGCTTTTTATTTATTGGTATAGCTGTAAATATTCTCTTATTTCATTCTTAGATCAATCTATAAATTGTCATGTATCAAATACTTTGTGAACTAAGAAAAAATTATTTCTTTCACTTGCACTCTTCATAGAAGATACATTTTTATCGAGATTTATATTCTCTTAATTGATGTATTCATCTCATTATTTTCTTCCTTTGGTACTTGTCTTATATGCCAATTATATGGGCACCTACTTTCAGTCAATAATAAACATAAATTTTCTCTCTTTTAACAATATCCATCAGGAAATAGAAAGAAAAAAATCTGAAAAAAGGGATTTTATCATGCCTTCTCGGCAAAGAGTAAAAATAAGAAAGAACAAAGATGCAACAGGCTACCTTTGGAAGCATGATTGCAGTTCAGGTATTCCACAATGGCATCTTTTATGCAAAAGGTTTAGAAGTTTCCCTCCTCTGATATCTTCTCTTTCAATTTCTGCTATAAGCTCGTAGATTGGTGGCAAAACCACGTCAAACTAAGAGCAGATATTACTTGTTAGCTAGCAGCAAAGGAACATCCAATGTCTTTTAAAAAAAATCAAATTTTTTAATACTTCTACTTGATAAAAAATTAACAATCTTGAAAGAGGCACGATGAGAAGAGTAGTTGCAGGGTAATTATAGATTCTCCATTATCGAAAACAACCATTTTTGTCGGTCATGGACTCATGGGAACAACGAATGAAAGTCCTTTATTTTTAATGGATTAGAATAAAAACAAGAATATTATAGATCGACTCAAAAAAGTTAAGAGAACTTTAGCTTTAAAAAAATATGCATAAAATTAAGGCTTCAAGTCCATAAAAGATACATGTTGAGGTTTAGATAATTATGGGGGATATTGATGTGTTTTGATTAACAAATCTGTCCAACAAAATTTTGAGCACTAAAAAATTGTAAATAATTGGATAATAAGCATTTTGTTAGCAATATTTAAGAACAAGGTGATGATCAAAATTATGCTAATTATAAAAATCACATTTATGAGGTGATAAAATGAAAGCAAACCTAAAAAGTAATGAAATATATATTTCAAAAAATCATTTCGATTTATGTTAGAAAGATCTACTTTAGAAGCAATTTCTATGCTAAGACATTTAATAAAGAAATATAAATAACAAAGAAATAATCTTCATATGACTTTTATTGATCATAAGAATACATAAAATCAAGTACATCAGAAATTTACTTGGATGCTTTAAGGTAGAAAGCTTTGTCAAAAATAATTTAATTATTAAAAAATATATAAGATAGAGCATAAACTAGCATTAAAGTAAATGTAAAATGGCCAAAACGTTATCAATTATTGTAAGTTTACATCAAGAATAAGCATTAACTCAATATATTTTTATATTAATTATGGAGATGCTGATAAAGAATATCCAAAGCAAGATGCCTTGGTGTTTTCTTTTTAGAATATAATATAGTTCTAATTAATAGACGTTTACAAATAAATGAAAAATTAGAACATGGGAAGAAATGTTTATAAGATAGGCCTTAAAATTAGTATAACAAAAAATAAATATAAATATAAAATTTTGGTAGGAATGATGTTAACAACTATCATATAATATTATTAGAAGACAAGATAATGCCTAGATATTATAGATTTAAGTATATTAGTTCTACAAAAGATTGAAGAAGTAGATGAGGATATAATTTCAAGAGTTAAAATTGAATTGTTAAAATAAAGAAGAGCCTTAGGAGCTTTGGTAATAAGATAATATCGTTGAGGCTTAATGATGAGGACATCAAAGATCAACGGCTATGATCTGGAGTTTATTTTTGTGTTTTATGTACTAATTTATTTTGTATTTCTGTTTTTCCCATTTACCCCTAGAGGTGGTCATGTGGTGTTGTAGCCCGAAGGGCATTTTAGCCTTTGTTTCTTTTCTTTTCATGAGGCCTATTTATAGGCTAGTTCTCTTATATTTTGGGTTAATGATGAATATGAATATAAATTTCAGCTTTCTTGTTCTTGATCTCTTTGTGAGTTTTTGAGAGGATAAACCCTAGGAGAGGGCCACGCATCACTCGTCAGCCGCCGGTAGATTCTGGGACACGTGGTTAGTACTCGTAGTACTTTCTTGTCATCTCTTCCTTTCCCCTACATTCGGAAACCTCTTCTTCCACAAACACCTGCCGGCCACTTCAAGTCCCCAAGCCGCCGGTCAACCTCAATAAGATCCCTTCCACTTAACCCACACCCCTTCTTAACCAATCGCCACCCAAACCCAAACCCTAACCGTCGGCCTTCCCCTCTCATGGATCCAAAATTGATTGTCTTGCCTCTTTCCAAAAGTGGTGCATGAAGATTAGGAGGGAGATCCAACTCAAAATCTGATTTCAAATTCAGATTTTGAATTCTTTCCTAAATTGACATAATCCATATTAGGAAAGTGCTCAATTCATGGATCTAAGTTACCTAGCCCAAGCCCTTGGCCGCCGGCTTGAAGCCTCCACTCACCGGCCCCTTGTTCCACCACCTAAAGCCGCCGGCCACATCCTTTTCCACCACCATAGCCACCAGCCACATAATTGCCTCCAAACGTTTGAATTCAAACCCACCATAAGTGTTTTCCTAATTTAGCCCCACTAATTTAGGAAGAGAATCAAATTAAAATTCAAAATATTTGAATTTCAAAACTCTCCTTAAATTCCCCTACTTTAATTAAGGAAAACCCCCAATTAACATAAATCTGAAATTAATTTCAGATTTAAGTACTCAATCCCCTTAATTGCTTGGGCCCACCTCCTGAATGCCTAACCCCTCTCTCTCTCCTCTCTCCTCTCTCCTAGGCCGACCCCTTCCCTCTCCTCTCTCTAATTAATTAGGTCCCATAAAATAAGGATCTAATGAATATAATCCTCTCCCCACTTTCCCTCCCAATTCCCCAATTACTTTAAATTCAAATTTCAATTAAACATCGCCCTAATTACTCATTAAATCTGAAATTTATTTCAGATTTAATCCTACCCTTTCCCACCACCAAACTTTAGAATTCAAGTCCCGATCTCATTCCTCTGCCCCACCCCATTACTTGGTTGAACCCCTACCTGCCCCCTCCCTAGTCGGAACTCTTTTGCACCTTATTGGGTGCTGTCCAGGATCTGTCCACATCAACACCGCGGCTGTCCTGAAGTTCTACACCTCTTCCCGACTGTTCCTTGGTGCAAGAAGGCTCATGGTTGCTGTCCACTTCTTTCCCAGCTTTCAAACAACCTGCCGTAGTGCGTATCTGTCTTGTCTTTGGGTAAACTCGACACTCGACTCGCTATCTTCATAGTTGCATCTTTGATTGTGGTTTTATCATATTCATGAAGATCATGTTAATGCTTCTCCGCTAAAACCTAATAATTAGAGAGTTTTGTAAAGGATCTTCTTGTAGTGACTAATCTCATTGTTAGTCTAGAGATTTCTTGTTGAAACTTTCCATGTATACAGTGTTAGCTTAATTGATTGTTTTACGGTCTTAACTCCTATATATGTGATTTAGCCTAAACTTATATTACCGCTCTTTGTGTTTTATGTTTTCGTTCAAAATCACTATAAAAATATAATTATTGTGCTCTACATATTAAGCGTGCAAATTCCTTAATCTAATCATCCTTGCATGTACGTTCTATATCACTTATATGCAAATTTTATTAAACGGTGATTAGGTCAGTGATGTATGAATATATGAAAAAGCCAAAAATAATAAATTAAGAAATGTCTATATTAAAGAAAATTTTAGATTGACATCTATTGAGGATAAGATGTTTAAAAATAGACTTATAGATGCTTTGAACATATACAATTAATGGTAGAAAATGTGCTATTAAACAAATTAATAAAGTTAGTGTTAGACGATTACAAGAAAAAAAAATATTTAAACCTAATATTACAGTGATAGAAATTCTATTGAAAATAATACATTTATCACCTTAAATAGCACTAAAAAGGAATAAATGAAATTTAGAATTTATAACGCCAATGGAAAATACTTGGGTAAGGCTAATAATGATGATATGATTAGGACAAACCAAGGTATTTCATTGATGAGATAAACACATGGAATAAATAATACAATCAGTGTGCATAAAAATCTGTATCAAATCCAGCACAAGTGACCTAAAACATAGATATTAAGGTGGCCTAAAAGACTGAATCAAAGTCAAATTTGATTTGATTTGAATGAAATGGTGGGCTAGAGCGACAGGTCGTGGAAGCCGAGGGATCGGGGAAGAGAGGTCGGGAGAGCCAGCAGAGAATGGGGGCTTTGGGTCGGTATTTAACGAAGAGAATGAGCCCCCCTCGAGCGGAGTTTGAGCAGGAATCGCGGAGACAGACGCGAACGGCGCCGCGTCTACAGTAGTTTTGACGGAATTCCTGGATTCAACGGGATTTCTGCAGTATTTGCGCGAGCTTTCGGCGGGATACAAGGTATTCCCGATCTCTTTCTCGCTCTCTTTGGTTTCTTATACGGAGGTCAACAGAAAGATTGGACCGAGACCATAAATGCTTGAACCGATCAACCCTAGGACTCAAAGGATCAAGTTCGCCTACAACCCAAAATAGCACAAACCAAACTAGACAAATTGGTCCAAAACAGTTCCCTCCTTCCATTTGCAAAGAAAAAACTGCATGTGAGGAAGGCCATGAGTAGACAAATCTAGGAGGTTCTCTCAATAGCATGCTTGGTTAATTAGCTCGGTAAGTCCCATGGGTAAAAAACAAGCATGGAAAAATAAAAGGCTGATCTAACCGAGATTAGCCTATACAAACATCAAAATTATGCAGACCAACGATAAACCATCTTAGGAAACTTAGCATGCTAAGATACGTCTAGAGCAAGCTGTACAAAAATTGCAGGAAAGGCCAAACCAGCAAGCTGTACAAAAATTGCAGGAGAGGCCAAACCACCTTCTCTTTCTCGTCTCTTTTCATGGCCAAGCCTTTGAATTAGAATTAAATTATTTTATTATTTTATCAATCCATGGCATGCCAAAACATCTAATATACTTTATCAAAATTACGTTAATAAATAATTAAACATTATTGTGGTTAGCAAACAGAGGACAGAACACAAGAAAATAGTGAAAGTGATTTGTCCAGTTTTCATTCACAAATTAAGGGGATGCCCACAAATCAAGCATTAAATGAGTTTTAGAATTAAATTTGAAAAAAGGTTTCATAGATTTTTTTTACTCTAAAATTAAATTCTTTAGCGATTGATTTTTCATGAAAAAATAGATGTGTTTCTTAATTCCTCACAATTCTCTCTCCTAAGTCCCTTGTTCAGCCACCTAGGTCTCTCTCTCTCTCTCTAAAATTAAACTTGGCTCAATGAACGATTGCATTCCTTCAAAGATATGCATGCATGCAAATATGTACAGAAAACATGGATTCGAATATTCAAATTGAAAGGGGTGAAATAAATCTGCCACTACTCTTATTCAGTATGATTTAAAAGTGTAAGTCTAGAGAAAAAAAAAACTCTTTTTGGCCTAGAAAAGTGCAGACGATTTAATTAGCTTGAGGCACAAGAAGTTTTGGGCAGACGACAGTGCAGAGCATGTCAGAGTTAAGAAAATGATAGTTTTGTGGACAGAGGACCGAACTATAGATTTCAATAAGCATGTAAAACATCATAATATTGTCATTGTCAGTAAAGAGTCTAACTCTCCTTGACTTAAGGCAGCTTAAAAAAATTTCATGAGTCTTCTTTATTAGCCGACCCTACGTAGTGGGATAAAAGTTTGATGTTGTTGCTTGCTTGCTTGTTACAGTCATTCCTCTTCTTTCCCTTGCTCATGGCATTTGGATATAATTTTGATCTGGAAAAAACATTTAGAGTTTTTCAACTAGAAAAAGCTTTAGGATCATCAATAGAATGTTAATGATGTCTCCATAAGGAATAATCTGCCTTGTCCTAGTTTATTAACCAAGACCTAAAAATCAGCTGGCACCAGAAACTCGACAGCACTAAAATGCTAAGGGGAATGTACTTCTTTAATAGGATATGCAGAATGACCATTCCCCGAATGCAAGGGACCATAATTCTTGATTGGTACTGAAGAAAGAAATGGTGACCTGTTTATCATTCATGATACTCCGTGCATGTCATATCAAAAAAATACTTATGATGTTATAACTTATATTTGCAAATAATATGGAGACAGGTGGAAAAAACATCAGAAAACTTTCATGAAAATTGTAAATGAATTAGCATAACAATTAAGCGGCTCTCCTCAAAAGAACAGATAAGGCAGTTGTTAGACCGGTCCAGTGGACGGTCTAGCCGGTCCACGTGGGACCGGCCCAAACGTGAAACAGCGGATCCGTTCCGCCTGCTGGGAGGCCGCGCGAGCCGCACGCCGTGCGGGAGCCGAATAGGAAGGTTTTTTGAGGAAATTGGGAGGAAAATTTGAATGTAGGGATTGTTTAGGGATTTCATTTTGATTTGTATGCATTAAATAGTTTGTTTTCCTAGGGTTTGGGTATCTTGAATTTGGCTGAAATTTGATATCTCCTAGATTTAGATTTTTCTTTGGGCTCTAGCGGCGTCTAGAGATTTGGGAGAGATCGATCCTCCTCTCGAATAGAGGATCAATTGTATCTTGCTATTTTTTGTTTTCCTTTCATCAAATAATTCAAATGATCTACTCTTTCATGATTTTGTGTGGACTTTGTGAAGACTTCTTGCTGTTTTCCGAAGATTGATAAGAAATACTCGAGATCTACAAGTGTTTCCCATCAGCGGCATAGTAAGTTGCTAATATCGGCAACATAAAACCTAATTATGTATGTTCCTCGCAAAGTATTTTACATGAAGAATCCTAGAAGTCCCGCATATGTTCAATGAAAAAAAAAAATCCTCAAAGTTCATTATCTTGGTAGTTGCCCATTCATCTTCTGAATAGATCAGTCCAATGAGACCGTGTGAATGAGAAGAAAGTATGGACGGGATACATCAACTAAATAGATGTTCAAAGGGGCTATAGAGTTGAATAGTCAAAGATGAACATGAATGGACTGACCAATGATTAGCTTTTCATATCATAATAAGGGACCACATATAGGTTTAGAAAATATTTGTTCTGATCATAGTTTAGGAATAGGTACAGTACACAAAAGGAAGTGCAGTGAAATGTTTCCCACTGAAACTACAATGTTGCTTAGGTGAAATTTGTAATAAGTACCTTGGTTGCAGATTTTTTTTTATTTTTTATCATGCAATATTCTATCTGCAATTCTGCATAGCAGATATTATATTCAAAATGCCCCAGAGAAACATTTGAGAGTAATAAAATCTCAATAGAATGATAAGCAAGCATATCTACAATATCAAGATTCAGGTAATCATTGTTAGTAGAAATTGATTCAAACTTGAATTTATTGGTCGCTTGAATCATTGCGTCAACTAACCTTATTGAGGCCATGAGTCACGGTAGCCAAAATAGGCAATGGATCTGACAACAAATTCTGCTCAACTTGTAGAACAGCTGACCTATAAACTGATAAAATCTCAATTATCCCATTTGCAATGGCCCTGCGGTAAACACTTGCTTTCCCAGAGCTTTCTTTCTGTACTTCGGTAGCTTGAGCATGAGGGTAATGCTTTGCAAGCTGAAACGAACTCAAATGACGATGCTTAGCAGCAAAGTGATCAAGCTCCCTATAGTAAAAGCCTAATGGCAAAAGCCTTTCAATAACATCCCTGAAATGAATATTTACAATGTTTTAAGAAAATGTCCTTTGTCAGGTAGAGACAATGAAGATCCAAAAGAACAAATGACTCAAATGCAACGAATAAACCAACTCTGAAACAAAAATATTCATTGTTAAAGTTAGGATAATCTTGAAGTTTGAGAAAAAATAAATCCAGCTTTCTATCTCAAACACAAAGTATATAGGAGGAATTGTCATTATTGACAATGAATGAAACAACTACTCGTCCTGTATAAAAACATGCTTTATAATTTCCAAAAAAAAAAACACATAATCTCAATTTAGAAAACTCACCTGTTGGAAAATTTCCGGGATTTTAGGAGACCTGATAAAGTGTAAAAACACCTTGCCAATATCATAATCATTAAATGTTCCAGTCTATGGAACAAATTATTGTTCATCCTGCTAGCCAGCCCCAAAGAAGCAATAGAAATATGAAAGGCAGATGTTGATTCCGCCGAAATTTCAGTGGTCTTTTTTTCTTTTTTTTAATTAATCTTTTGCTCTAAAACAAGCAGCATCTGGGGAAAAAAATAGCTTCCCTGAAAAACTGAAAATTATAAACTATGAATTGAAAGACCCAAAATCTCTCAGGTAACCCATGCAACCTTGCTGAATTTCACGTGCAATAAAACCCTGAACATCCAGGTAGTATAGGACCGTCCATCGTGTTCCATGCCATGCAATAAGTAATTTGGTACATTGTGATTATGCAAAAACAACACCATGCAAGAATCACGTTCCATTAAGCATTGGAACATACAATAAAGCCAATTACTTCTATAATTTTGGCGCTCAAAGACCATCAATCAAATTGATCCATTTACATTTCTATATTGCTGCAATCAAATTTACCTCGAAGAACCACAATCATGAGCTTACTCAAGACCCAAATCCAAATGAAGGCCAAATATTGTTGATAGAGAAAGAGAGGGGAGTTGTTGGCTTCCGAGCAAGAGCACAGGGATGGAGACAAAGAATACAGAGAGAAAATGCAAAAGCGGGAGAAAGAGTAAGTTTAGGAAAGCTTCAAGCAACCCAAGTAAATTATGAGAGAATCATTTTGGGAACTTACTCAGGCAAGTTTTTAGCACATAGTTTGCTTAGAAGATTTCTAAGTTTCTAAACCAATCCTCGCCCTTTCAGCAGGGATTGTCTATTTATAAGCTCTAAAAAAGAACCAAAGTTTTCTTTGTCATAAATATTGAGTCACCTACCTCATCAGAATAGACCGTCATTGCCCTACAAAACTTTGTTAACAGTAATAGTTATACCCAAGTGAAATCTGAATGCTCAGTTATTAATTTAATTGCAACAACTTGCCACCTGCCACGATTACTGATGTAAAACTACTAGGAGTTACGTTCAAAATTAAAAAGAGAATTGTTAAAGTTTGCTTTTATAATTTTATGGGATCATGCAAGATTGAGTTAAGATGTCGAAACGTTAACTTTGCTTAGGCGAAAGAGTTGCAAACTAGATTAACCAAAACGATTCTTTCAAAGTTCTAGGCGAATTTAATATGCAAAGTACAACAACAAAACCCAACGTTTAGCAATGAGAAGTTCACCTTGGGGCCGTATCACTCAAGAGGTAGTGGACTTTTGGCGGAGATAGAAGATCCAAGAGATGAAAGAAGTTACCACTAGGGAGAGGGCGCCAAAGAACTTCGTCGAAGGAAAAGTTGCCGGTTGGGATGGAAGTCGTAGACGACCGTTGAGGCTCCAAGTGTGCTTCGAAAGTCTTCGGTCGTAGATGCTTGCAAGGATTGGCACGACTCTATCCACGTACTCCTCCACGGTAGTTTCGTCTTCAAACCCTACGTCGAAGCAAGGTGACCGTAGGATGTCGACGCTTCCGTCGGCTTGGAAAACTATACCCCACTCAAGCTCCGGATCCGCCATACATGCTTGGCGTGGAGATTTCTTCAAGGAGAGGAGGGGTAGACGGCGGGATCTCCAAGGAAAGGGGGAGTCTCGGCCAAGAGGAGGGAAGGAGGCGGCTAGGGTTAGGAGATTAGGTGATGAGGAGGTGTGGGGAAGTTTTAATCAAAATCTGAATTTAATTTCAGATTTAATTAAATTTGGAGGGAGAATACTTTGAATTTGGATTTTGAAACGGGTGTAATGATTGCATTAAATGCATTAAAAGGGATTCCCCTTTTGGTGGCCGGCGGCATGGGTGAGAGAGGGGAGAGGTTTACAAAAATCTGAAGTTAATTTCAGATTT